>NC_061510.1:319021880-319236364 GCF_022539505.1 Lolium rigidum | reverse complement strand
CCCTCTTGTTGGATGATGAACACCACTAAGCGTGTAGGATTACACGAACCCTCAATGCCGGAGTTAACAAGCTCCACAATATTCAATGTTCATATTTAAATAACCTTAGAGTGCATAACAGATCAACATAACCAAACCAAGTACTAACATAGCATGCACTATTGTCACCTTCACACTACGAAAGGATGCATAGATCACATCAATACTATCATAGCAATAGTTAACTTCATAATCTACAAGAGATCACAATCATAGCCTACGCCAAGTACTACACGATGCACACACTCTGTCACCATTACACCGTGCAGGAGGAATAAACTACTTTAATAACATCACTAGAGTAGCACACAGATATATTGTGATACAAAACACATTGCAATCATAAAGAGATATAAATAAGCACTTCACTATGCTACTCCCTCTCTCACAGTTTATAAGGCACGCGCGTACCCCTAGGTCGCAAATTTGATCAAGTTAGTATTAGTTATATGTTATAAAAATTATATCATTAGAAAGTTCAGATGTTCTACTTTCTAATGATATAATTTTTGTATTATATAATTTAAATTATATAGGTTAAATTGATGACCTAGGGGTACGCGCGCCTAATAAACTGTGAAGGAAGGAGTACTCGAATTACTCTCCGGCAAGATAACGAACACTAATTCATCATGTAGGCAAACCTTAAAGATGCATTCCCAAGTACTAATGAACACCCCACGCTGTCACTTTGAGCATTCACGGGAGGTACTAACACACCACAATTTCATAGAGACATCCAACTCAAATCATAACTCGGTGAATAAGTATTCGTGAAATATAGCCTAAGAGACCCACACGGTGCACACTCTGTCACCTTTACACACGTGGGACAAGGAGTCTCCGGAGATCACATAAGTAAAATCCACTTGACTAGCATAATGACATCTAGATTACAAGCATCATCATATGAATCTCAATCATGTAAGGCAGCTCATGAGATTATTGTATTGAAGTACATAGGAGAGAGATGAACCACATAGCTACCGGTACAGCCCCGAGCCTCGATGGAGAACTACTCCCTCCTCATGGGAGACGAGCAGCGTTGATGAAGATGGCGGTGGTGTCGATGGAGAAGCCTTCGGGGGCACTTCCCCGTCCGGCGGCATGCCGGAACAGAGACTCCTGTCCCCCAGATCTTGGCTTCGCGATGGCGGCGGCTCTGGAAGGTTTTCTCTGGTTTCGTCGAACCTTGTAGGGTTTTCGCGACGGAGACCTTAAGTAGGCGGAAGGGCAGGTCAGGGGGCCACACGAGGGCCCCACATGATAGGCCAGCGCGGCCAAGGCCCAGGCCGCGCCGCCCTGGTGTCTGGCCACCTCGTGGCCCCACTTCGTAAGTCCTCCGGTCTTCTGGAAGCTTCGTGTAAAAATAGGCCCCTGGGCGTTGATTTCGTCCAATTCCGAGAATATTTCCTTACTAGGATTTCGAAACCAAAAACAGCGAGAAAACAGGAACTGGCACTTCGGCATCTCGTCAATAGGTTAGTTCCGGAAAACGCATAAATATGACATAAAGTATGCATAAAACATGTAGATATCATCAATAATGTGGCATGGAACATAAGAAATTATCGATACGTCGGAGACGTATCAGCATCCCCAAGCTTAGTTCTGCTCGTCCCGAGCGAGTAAACGATAACAAAGATAATTTCGGAGTGACGTGCCATCATAACCTTGATCATACTATTGTAAACATATGTAATGAATGCAGCGATCAAAACAATGGTAATGACATGAGTAAACAAATGAATCATAAAGCAAAGACTTTTCATGAATAGTACTTTCAAGACAAGCATCAATAAGTCTTGCATAAGAGTTAACTCATAAAGCAATAAATCAAAGTAAAGGTATTGAAGCAACACAAAGGAAGATTGAGTTTCAGCGGTTGCTTTCAACTTATAACATGTATATCTCATGGATAGTGTCAATGTAAAGTAATATAACAAGTGCAATATGCAAGTATGTAGGAATCAATGCACGGTTCACACAAGTGTTTGCTTCTTGAGATGGAGAGAAATAGGTGAACCGACTCAACATAAAAGTAAAAGAAAGGTCCTTCAAAGAGGAAAGCATCGATTGCTATATTTGTGCTAGAGCTTTTATTTTGAAAACATGAAACAATTTTGTCAACGGTAGTAATAAAGCATATGTATCATGTAAATTATATCTTACAAGTTGCAAGCCTCATGCATAGTGTACTAATAGTGCCCGCACCTTGTCCTAATTAGCTTGGACTACCGGATCATCGCAATACACATGTTTTAACCAAGTGTCACAATGGGGTACCTCCATGCCGCCCTGTACAAAGGTCTAAGGAGAAAGCTCGCATTTTGGATTTCTCGCTTTTGATTATTCTCAACTTAGACATCCATACCGGGACAACATGGACAACAGATAATGGACTCCTCTTTAATGCAAAGCATGTGGCAACAATTAGTGTTCTCATATGAGATTGAGGATATATGTCCAAAACTGAAACTTCCACCATGATTCATGGCTTTAGTTAGCGGCCCAATGTTCTTCTCTAACAATATGCATGCTCTAACCATTAAGGTGGTAGATCTCTCTTACTTCAGACAAGACGGACATGCATAGCAACTCACATGATATTCAACAAAGAGTAGTTGATGGCGTCCCCAGGAACATGGTTATCGCACAACAAGCAACTTAATAAGAGATAAAGTGCATAAGTACATATTCAATACCACAATAGTTTTTAAGGCTATTTTGTCCCATGAGCTATATATTGCAAGGCGAATGATGGAAATTTAAAGGTAGCACTCAAGCAATTTACTTTGGAATGGCGGAGAAATACCATGTAGTAGGTAGGTATGGTGGACACAAATGGCATAGTGGTTGGCTCAAGGATTTTGGATGCATGAGAAGTATTCCCTCTCGATACAAGGTTTAGGCTAGCAAGGTTTATTTGAAACGAACACAAGGATGAACCGGTGCAGCAAAACTCACATAAAAGACATATTGCAAACATTATAAGACTCTACACCGTCTTCCTTGTTGTTCAAAACTCAATACTAGAAATTATCTAGACTTTAGAGAAACTAATCATGCAAACCAAATTTTAACAAGCTCTATGTAGTTCTTCATTAATAGGTGCAAAGTACATGATGCAAGAGCTTAAACATGATCTATATGAGCACAACAATTGCCAAGTATCAAATTATTCAAAACATTATACCATTTACCACATGAAGCATTTTCTATTTCCAACCATATAACAATTAACGAAGCAGTTTCAACCTTCGTCATGAACGTTAAAGATAAAGCTAAGAACACATGTGTTCATATGCAACAGCGGAGCGTGTCTCTCTCCCACACAAGCATAATGGATCAGATCTTATTCAAACAAAAACAAAAACAAAAACAAAACGACGCTCCAAGCAAAGAACATAAGATGTGATGGAATAAAAATATAGTTTCAGGGGAGAAACCTGATAATGTTGTTGATGAAGAAGGGGATGCCTTGGGCATCCCCAAGCTTAGATGCTTGAGTCTTCTTGAAATATGCAGGGATGAACCACCGGGGCATCCCCAAGCTTAGACTCTTCACTCTTCTTGATCATAGTATATCATCCTCCTCTCTTGACCCTTGAAAACTTCCTCCACACCAAACTCGAAACAAACTCATTAGAGGGTTAGTGCATAATCAAAATTTCACATGTTCAGAGGTGACACAATCATTCTTAACACTTCTGGACATTGCTCAAAGCTAATGGAAGTTAATGGAACAAAGCAATCCATCCAACACAGCAAAAGAGGCAATGCGAAATAAAAGGCAGAATCTGTCAAAACAGAACAGTCCGTAAAGACGAATTTTAAAGTGGCACCAGACTTGCTCAGATGAAAATGCCCAAATTGAATGAAAGTTGCGTACATATCTGAGGATCACGCACGTAAATTGGCAGATTTTTATGAGTTACCTACAGAGAATTAGGCCCAGATTCGTGACAGACAGAAATCTGTTTCTGCGCAGTAATCCAAATCTAGTATCAACCTTTCTATCAAAGACTTTACTTGGCACAACAATGCAATAAAATAAGATAAGGAGAGGTTGCTACAGTAGTAAACAACTTCCAAGACTCAAACAAAAGTGCTGTAGTAAAATAAAACACATGGGTTATCTCCCAAGAAGTTCTTTCTTTATAGCCATTAAGATGGGCTCAGCAGTTTTAATGATGCACTCGCAAGAAATAGTAGTTGAAGCAAAAGAGAGCATCAAGAGGCAAATTCAAAACACATTTAAGTCTAACATGCTTCCTATGCATAGGAATCTTGTAAATAAACAAGTTCATGAAGAGCAAAGTAACAAGCAAAGGAAGATAGAACAAGTGTAGCTTCAAAAATTTCAGCACATAGAGAGGTGTTTTAGTAACATGAAAATTTCTACAACCATATTTTCCTCTCTCATAATAACTTTCAGTAGCAACATGAGCAAACTCAACAATATAACTATCACATAAAGCATTCTTATCATGAGTCTCATGCATAAAATTATTACTCTCCACATAGGCATAATCAATTTTATTAGTTGTAGTGGGAGCAAATTCAACAAAGTAGCTATCATTATTATTCTCATCATCAAATATAGGAGGCATATTGTAATCATAATCAAATTTATCCTCCATAACAAGCGGTACTAAAAGACCAATATCATTATAATCATCATAAATAGGAGGCAAAGTATCATCAAAGTAAATTTTCTCCTCAATGCTTGGGGGACTAAAAATATCATGCTCATCAAAGCCAGCTTCCCCAAGCTTAGAATTTTCCATATCATTAGCAACAATGGTGTTCAAAGCGTTCATACTAATATGTTCCATAGGTTTTTTAATTTTCGCATCAAACCATCCATGTCTTAAATCAAGAAATAGAATAAGAAGCTCATTGTTGTCCATTATGCCTAACTAGTGTAAACAAGAAACAAAAAGATGCAATTGCAGGATCTAAAGGAAATAGCTTCGAGCACACACACAACGGCAATGAGAAAAGTACTTTACACGGGACCGGAGTATGAATGCCTTTTACCTTTCCTCCCCGGCAACGGCGCCGGAAAATAGCTTGATGTCTACGGGTGCTTCTATTCTTGTAGACAGTGTTGGGCCTCCAAGAGCAGAGGTTTGTAGAACAGACAGCAAGTTTCCCTTAAGTGGATCACCCAAGGTTTATCGAACTCGGGGAGGAAGAGGTCAAAGATATCCCTCTCATGCAACCACTGCAACCACAAAGCAAGAAGTCTCTTGTGTCCCCAACACACCTAATAGGTGCACTAGTTCGGCGAAGAGATAGTGAAATACAAGTGGTATGAATGAATATGAGCGGTAGTACGGCACCAGAAAAGTGCTTGCTGGCGTGCAGTTGATGGTAGTAATATCACAGGCAGTATAAATGCAGTAAAACAGTAAACAAGCAGCGATAGCAGTATTTAGGAACAAGGCCTAGGGATCATACTTTCACTAGTGGACACTCTCAACATTGATCACATAACAGAATAAATAGATAGATGCTAGACTCTACACCCTCTTGTTGGATGATGAACACCACTAGCTGTGTAGGATTACACGAACCCTCAATGCCGGAGTTAACAAGCTCCACAATATTCAATGTTCATATTTAAATAACCTTAGAGTGCATAACGAGATCAACATAACCAAACCAAGTACTAACATAGCATGCACTACTGTCACCTTCACACTACGAAAGGATGCATAGATCACATCAATACTATCATAGCAATAGTTAACTTCATAATCTACAAGAGATCACAATCATAGCCTACGCCAAGTACTACACGATGCACACACTTGTCACCATTACACCGTGCGGGAGGAATAAACTACTTTAATAACATCACTAGAGTAGCACACGGATATATTGTGATACAAAACACATTGCAATCATAAAGAGATATAAATAAGCACTTCACTATGCTACTCTGAATTACTCTCGGCAAGATAACGAACACTAATTCATCATGTAGGCAAACCTTAAAGATGCATTCCCAAGTACTAATGAACACCCCACCTGTTGTCACTTTGAGCATTCACAGGAGGTACTAACACACCACAATTTCATAGAGACATCCAACTCAAATCATAACTCGGTGAATAAGTATTCGTGAAATATAGCCTAAGAGACCCACACGGTGCACACACTCGTCACCTTTACACACGTGGGACAAGGAGTCTCCGGAGATCACATAAGTAAAATCCACTTGACTAGCATAATGACATCTAGATTACAAGCATCATCATATGAATCTCAATCATGTAAGGCAGCTCATGAGATTATTGTATTGAAGTACATAGGAGAGAGATGAACCACATAGCTACCGGTACAGCCCCGAGCCTCGATGGAGAACTACTCCCTCCTCATGGGAGACAGCGGCGTTGATGAAGATGGCGGTGGTGTCGATGGAGAAGCCTTCCGGGGGCACTTCCCCGTCCCGGCGGCGTGCCGGAACAGAGACTCCTGTCCCCCAGATCTTGGCTTCGCGATGGCGGCGGCTCTGGAAGGTTTTCTCTGGTTTCGTCGAACCTTGTAGGGTTTTCGCGACGGAGACCTTAAGTAGGCGGAAGGGCAGGTCAGGGGGCCACACGAGGGCCCCACACGATAGGCCGGCGCAGCCAAGGCCCAGGCCGCGCCGCCCTGGTGTCTGGCCACCTCATGGCCCCACTTCGTAAGTCCTCCGGTCTTCTGGAAGCTTCGTGTAAAAATAGGCCCCTGGGCGTTGATTTCGTCCAATTCCGAGAATATTTCCTTACTAGGATTTACGAAACCAAAAACAGCGAGAAAACGGAAGCGGCACTTCGGCATCTCGTCAATAGGTTAGTTCCAGAAAACGCATAAATATGACATAAAGTATGCATAAAACATGTAGATATCATCAATAATGTGGCATGGAACATAAGAAATTATCGATACGTCGGAGACGTATCACTCGTTCAACCTCGTCTCATGACAAGTACTCTTTACTCGTACCGTGGTATGTGGTCTCTTATGAACCATTCATATGCTTGCAAGCTATTAGATGACATTCCACCGAGAGGGCCCAGAGTATATCTATCCGTCATCAAGATGGACAAATCCCACTGTTGATCCATATGCCTCAACTCATACTTTCCGGATACTTAATCCCACCTTTATAACCACCCATTTACGCAGTAGTGTTTGATGTAATCAAAGTACCTTTCCAGGTATAAGTGATTTACATGATCTCATGGTCGAAAGGACTAGGTAACTATGTATCGAAAGCTTATAGCAAATAACTTAATGACGTGATCTTATGCTACGCTTAATTGGGTGTGTCCATTACATCATTCATATAATGACATAACCTTGTTATTAATAACATCCAATGTTCATGATCACGAAACCATGATCATTTATTAATCAACAAGCTAGTTATACAAGAGGCTTACTAGGGACTCCTTGTTGTTCACATAACACACATGTATCAATGTTACGGTTAATACAATTATAGCATGGTATGTAAACATTATCATAAACACAAAGATATATTATAATAACCATTTTATTATTGCCTCTTGGGCATATCTCCAACACAACCTTGCCGGTGGCACACACCAAATCCGGCTAATCCGTCAAACCATCTGACGAAGGATTGTTCTTGGACCAAGTACTTGATGTTGAAGGGTGCGGTAAAGGATGCGCAAGCACAAGGCTGTACCACGATACTGCCACCATCGCAAGATATGTTGCACCAACACCCACTGCCACCACCACCACCGCTTACCGGAGCAAACGCTTTACCGGTACAACCTCAGCCATACCGGCAGCAACACCAGCAAGTCCATCAGGTGGGAGAAGGCAATGGCCAACCGCCACCACCGGCACCTTTGGGCCGGAATGTTTACCAGGATCCGGACGTATGCTGTGTTGTGTTCGTCACTGAGCCAACAGATAGGCAAAGCCTACATCGCCGTTCCATGAATTGAGGTTAATCCGGTAAAGATCCGAGCAATCGAAAGAATGACTATACCGCACGATCTTAAGGACGTGCAAAAGTTTACCGGAAGCTTGTCATCGCTAAGCCGGTTCATAAGCAAGTTGGGAGAAAAAGCTCTGCCCCTATATGCTTTGATGAAAAAATCTGACACCTTCGTCTGGACCCCTCAGGCAGACGCAGCGTTCAAAGAGCTGAAAATGATGCTGGCCACTGCGCCAATATTGGCTTCGCCTCTAGAAAGGGAGCCCATGCTGTTGTACAAAGCAGCAACGAACCGGGTTGTGAGTGTGGTGGTTGTGGTCGAAAGAGAAGAGGAAGGAAAAACCGTGCAGAGGCCGGTATACTACCTGAGTGAGGTGCTCACCCTCTCAAAACAAAACTACCATCACTTCCAGAAAATGACCTATGGCGTGTTCATGGCCGCCACAAAGCTCAAGCACTACTTTGAAGAGCACCCGATGAAAGTGGTGAGTGAGGCACCCATTTCTGATATTATGAGCAATAAGGATGCTAGCGGCAGGATTGCCAAATGGGCGATTCAGGTATCACCATAAGTTCCGGCGTACGAAAGAAGAGATGCCATCAAATCACAAGCTTTGGCTGATTTCTTGGTTGATTGGGCGAAAATGCAATACAAACCGCCGGAACAAAAGATTGAATACTGGAAGATGCACTTCGATGGATCCAAGCTCAAGGAGGGTCTAGGTGCATTTAAGGGCATCAAACAATGTCGCTGAGTACGAGGCTCTGATTCATGGGCTCAAGGTCGCAAAAAAAATCGGTGCACACAGGGTCATTTGCTATGGTGATTCAGATCTTGTGGTGCAGCAGTGTTCCGGAGATTGGGACGCAAAAGATGCCAACATGGCCTCATACCGGTTTCACGTGCAAAAGATTGCCGGCTTCTTTGAAGGGTGTGAATTTCACCATGTGCCGCGGGCGGAAAATGAAGCCGCGGATACGCTTTCCAAGTTAGGCTCCTCCCGGCAAGAAATTCCTCCCGGAGCGGCTTTGGCTCACTTAAGGATGCCATCAATCAAACCGAGTCCGGAATCGGAATCAATTTTTGTACCGGAATCACACATTGTGCCAATGGACATTGACGAAGGAAACCCGGGGACTATTCCGGTAGACTCGGGGACTGCAGGATCTAAGCCGGAAGAGGCTATGATGGTGGACAATATGGAGATAGATGTACCGGTATTTCTAGTCCGAGAAGCACCAGCTTGGGTTAAACCTATTAAGGAATTCCTGATCGACGGCACCTTGCCGGTTGACGAAAATGAGTCAAAAATAATCCAAAGGAGATCCAAAGCATACACCATTATCAATGGAGAGGTGTACAAGAGAAGCGTAACCGGTGTCCTCCAAAGATGCGTGGAGCCGGAAGAAGGAAAAGAAATGCTGGCGGAAATTCACCAAGGAGAGTGTGGGCACCATGCCTCATCAAGAGCGCTGGTGGCAAAAGTGTTCCGGCATGGGTTTTACTGGCCCACAGCGCTGGAAAATGCTGAGGACTTGGTGCGAAAATGCAATGGGTGCCAGCGGTACGCCAAGCAAAACCATACCCCTGCATCCGGCTTAAAGACTATACCATTAACTTGGCCCTTCGCTGTTTGGTGCCTTGACATGGTTGGCCCATTCAAAACTGCAAGGAGCAGCATGACCCACATCCTAGTAATGGTGGATAAGTTCACTAAATGGCTTGAGGTGAAACCTATCGCAAAGTGTGATGGGCATACGGCTGTGAAGTTCTTGAAAGATGTTATCTTGCGGTATGGCTACCCGCATAGCATTATCACTGACAACGGAACAAACTTTGCTCAAGGAGAGTTCAAAAGATTTTGTGAGGATAACAACATCCGGTTGGATTTGTGCTCCGTAGCACACCCACAAGGCAATGGCCAGGTTGAAAGAACAAATGCTTTGGTACTTTCCGGTATCAAACCAAGACTCATCGACGCGGTTGAAAAGTCACCGGGGTGTTGGCTCGATGAGCTACCATCAGTGCTGTGGAGCATAAGAACGACTCCGAACCGGTCTACCGGATACACTCCTTTCTTCATGATTTATGGAGCAGAAGCAGTGATACCAACTGACATCATACATGATTCACCAAGGGTTCAACTCTATACCGAAGAAGAGGTAAAAGAGGCCCGAGAAAATGATGTGGACTTGCTAGAAGAAGCAAGAGAGTTGGCTTTGGCAAGAACAACCATATACCAGCAGAACCTCAGACGCTATCATAGCCGGAAGGTTAAACCAAGGGTGTTCCGGGAAGGAGACTTGGTGCTACGCCTAGTGCAGCGCACTGAGGGGTGCCACAAACTCTCACCTCCGTGGGAAGGACCATTCATTGTGAGCAAGGCTCTACACAATGATGCCTACTACTTGATCGATGCACAGGAATCAAAGAAAGGCAAGGCGGACAAGTCAGGAGAGGAAACCAAGCGCCCATGGAACATAGCACTACTGCGTCCTTTCTATTCCTGAAGTTGTGCTGTAAGGAGTTCTTTTTTTTACCTTATATGCTATGAATAAAAGATGCCGGCACCTCGAATGAATATCGGGGACTGCCTCTACCGAAAATTGCATGTAATGTGTCTATTTTTTCAGTTTACCGGTTGCTTGGTGAACGTTTTTCCTTTCCGGTTTAGTAACGTGCTAAACCTACCGGAGTCTTCGACTTCGCTGTTGTCCTTGATACGTCTCCAACGTATCGATAATTTCTTGTGTTCCATGCCACGTTATTGATGTTATCTACATGTTTTATGCACACTTTATGTCATATTCGTGCATTTTCTGGAACTAACCTATTAACAAGATGCCGAAGTGCCGGTTCTCGTTTTCTGCTTGTTTTTGGTTTCGAAATCCTAGTAACGAAATATTCTCGGAATCGGACGAAATCAACGCCCGAGTTCCTATTTTACCCGGAAGCCTCCGGAACACACGAGAACCGCCGGAGAAGGGAGGCAGGGGCCACCAAACCCTACCCGGCGCGGCCAGAGGGGCGCGCCCCCTAGGGTGTGGACCCCCTTCGACCTTCTGCGCCGCCTCTCCGCCTATAAAAAGCCCCTGGATCGGAAAACCCGATACCAATTGACGAAACACACGAAACCTTCCGGAGCCGCCGCCATCGCGAGGCCAAGATGCGGGGACGGGATCTCTGTTCCGGCACCCTGCCGGAGCGGGGAAGTGCCCCGGAAGGCTTCTCCATCGACACCGCTGCCATCTCCACCGCCATCTTCATCACCGCTGCTGCTCCCATGAGGAGGGAGTAGTTCTCCATCGAGGCTCGGGGCTGTACCGGTAGCTATGTGGTTCATCTCTCTCCTATGTGTTTCAATACAATAATCTCATGAGCTGCCCTACATGATTGAGATTCATATGATGATGCTTGTAATCTAGATGTCATTATGCTAGTCAAGTGAGTTTTACTTATGTGATCTCCGGAGACTCCTCGTCCCACGTGTGTAAAGGTGACGAGTGTGTGCACCGTGTGGGTCTCTTAGGCCATATTTCACGGAATACTTACTCATTGAATGGCATAGTGAGGTGCTTATTTATATCTCTTTATGATTGCAGCATGTTTGTATCACTACTATCTATGTGCTACTCTAGTGATGTGTTATTAAAGTAGTTTATTCCTCCTGCACGTGTGTAAAGGTGACAAGTGCGTGCACCGTGTTAGTACTTGGTTTATGCTATGATCATGATCTCTTGTAGATTGTGGAGTTAACTATTGCTATGATAATATTGATGTGATCTATTCCTCCTACATATGCATGAAGGTGACAGTGTGCATGCTATGCTAGTACTTGGTTTAGTAGCGTTGATCTATCTTACACTAAAGGTTACTAAAACATGAGCATTATTGTGGAGCTTGTTAACTCCGGCATTGAGGGTTCGTGTAATCCTACGCAATGTGTTCATCATCCAACAAAAGTGTAGAGTATGCATTTATCTATTACTGTTATGTGATCAATGTTGAGAGTGTCCACTAGTGAAAGTGTAATCCCTAGGCCTTGTTCCTAAATACTCGCTGCGTTACTACTGCTTGTTTAATGTTTCATCTGCATTACTACTCTTTGCAATACCACCACCATCAACTACACGCCAAGCACTTTTACAGCACCGTTGCTACTGCTCATACTTATTCATACCACCTGTATTTCACTATCTCTTCGCCGAACTAGTGCACCTATTAGGTGTGTTGGGGACACAAGAGACTTCTTGCTTTGTGGTTGCGGGGTTGCATGAGAGGGATATCTTTGACCTCTTCCTCCCCGAGTTCGATAAACCTTGGGTATCCACTTAAGGGAAACTTGCTTGCTGTTCTACAAACCTCCTGCTCTTGGAGGCCCAACACTGTCTACAAGAATAGAAGCTCCCGTAGACATCAAGCACTTTTCCGGCGCCGTTGCCGGGGAGGAAAGGTAAAAGGCACTCATACTACGGTCTCGGAGTAAAGTATTTTTCACGGCGCCGTTGTGTGTGTGCTCAAAGCTATTTCCTTTAGATCCTGCAATTGCATCTTTTTGTTTCTTGTTTACACTAGTTTGGCATAATGTACAAGAGTGAGCTTCTTATTCTATTTCTGATTTAAAACATGGATTGTTTGATGCGAAAATTAAAAAACCTATGAAATCTTGTTTGCATGCTGGTAGTAATATTAGTATGAACGCTTTGAACACCATTGTTGATAATGATATAGAAAGTTCTAAGCTTGGGGAAGCTGGTTTTCATGATATTTTTAGTCCCCCAAGCATTGAGGAGAAAATTTACTTTGATGATTCTTTACCTCCTATTTATGATGATTATAATGATAGTGGTCTTTTGGTGCCACCTACTATGGAGAGTAAATTTTGTTGTGATTATACTATGCCTCCTACACTTGATGAGAATAATAATGATAGCTACTTTGTTGAATTTGCTCCCACTACAACTAATAAAATTGATTATGCTTATGTGGAGAGTAATAATTTTATGCATGAGACTCATGATAAGAATGCTTTATGTGATAGTTATATTGTTGAGTTTGCTCATGTTGCTACTGAAAGTTATTATGAGAGAGGAAAATATGGTGGTAGAAATTTTCATGTTACTAAAACACCTCTCTATGTGCTGAAATTTTTCAAGCTACACTTGTTTTATCTTCCTATGCTTGTTACTTTGCTCTTCATGAACTTGTTTATTTACAAGATTCCCTTGCATAGGAAGCATGTTAGACTTAAATGTGTTTTGAATTTGCCTCTTGATGCTCTCTTTTGCTTCACATACTATTTCTTGCGAGTGCATCATTAAAGCTGCTTGAGCCCATCTTAATGGCTAAAAGAAAGAACTTCTTGGGAGATAACCCATGTGTTATTTTGCTACAGTACTTTGTTTTATATTTGTGTCTTGGAAGTTGTTTACTACTGTAGCAACCTCTCCTTATCTTAGTTTTGTGTTTTGTTGTGCCAAGTAAAGTCTTTGATAGTAAAGTAAGTACTAGATTTGGATTACTGCACGAGTTCCAGATTTCTTTGCTGTCACGAATCTGGGTCTACCTCCATGTAGGTAGCTCAGAAAATTAAGCCAATTTACGTGCATGATCCTCAGATATGTACGCAACTTTCATTCAATTTGAGCATTTTCATTTGAGCAAGTCTGGTGGCCTAATAAAATCCATCTTTACGGACTGTTCTGTTTTGACAGATTCTGCCTTTTATTTCGCATTGCCTCTTTTGCTATGTTGGATAAATTTCTTCGATCCATTAATGTCCAGTAGCTTTATGCAATGTCCAGAAGTGTTAAGAATGATTGTGTCACCTCTGAACATGTGAATTTTTATTGTCCACTAACCCTCTAATGAGTTGTTTCGAGTTTGGTGTGGAGGAAGTTTTCAAGGATCAAGAGAGGAGGATGATATACTATGATCAAGGAGAGTGAAAGCTCTAAGCTTGGGGATGCACCGGTGGTTCACCCCTGCATATATCAAGAAGACTCAAGCGTCTAAGCTTGGGGATGCCCAAGGCATCCCCTTCTTCATCGACAACATTATCGGGTTCCTCCCTGAAACTATATTTTTATTCCATCACATCTTATGTGCTTTTTCTTGGAGCGTCTGTTTGTTTGTTTCTATTTTTGTTTTTGTTTGAATAAATTGGATTACATCATGCTTGTGTGGGAGAGAGACACGCTCCGCTGGTTCATATGAACACATGTGTTCTTAGCTCATAATATTCATGGCGAAGTTTCCTCTTCGTTAAATTGTTATATGGTTGGAATTGGAAAATGATACATGTAGTAATTGCTATAAATGTCTTGGGTAATGTGATACTTGGCAATTGTTGTGCTCATGTTTAAGCTCTTGCATCATATACTTTGCACCTATTAGTGAAGAATACATAGAGCATGCTAAAATTTGGTTTGCATAATTGGTCTCTCTAAAGTCTAGATAATTTCTAGTATTGAGTTTTGAACAACAAGGAAGACGGTGTAGAGTCTTATAATGTTTTCAATATGTCTTTTATGTGAGTTTTGCTGTACTAGTTCATACTTGTGTTTGTTTCAAACAACCTTGCTAGCCTAAACCTTGTATCGAGAGGGAATACTTCTCATGCATCCAAATACTTGAGCCAACCACTATGCCATTTGTGTCCACCATACCTACCTACTACATGGTATTTCTCCGCCATTCCAAAGTAAATTGCTTGAGTGCTACCTTTAAACAATTCAAAATTTATTACCTCTTATTTGTGTCAATGTTTTATAGCTCATGAGGAAGTATGTGGTGTTTATCTTTCAATCTTGTTGGGCAACTTTCACCAATGGACTAGTGGCTTCATCCGCTTATCCAATAATTTTGCAAAAAGAGCTGGCAATGGGATTCCCAGTCCCAAATTAATTAACCAAAAAAGGCACTCCTCCATGGTATGTGATTGTTGGACGGCACCGAAGGATTCGGTTAGCCATGGCTTGTGTAAGCAAAGGTTGGGAGGAGTGTCATCATAATAAAACTAAAATAAAAAGGTACTCCTTCATGGTATGAGATTGTTGGCGAGGCACCCGAGGATTCGGTTAGCCATGGTTTGTGAAAGAAAGGTTGGAAGGAGTGCCATCCAAAAATAAAATAAAATGGGAGCCGCTCTTTGAAGGTTTGTGCGGCAAGGGGTTAGAGTACCCGCTACCATTCGTTGACAACAACATACACCTCTCAAAACTTTACTTTTATGCTCTCTTTATGTTTTCAAAATCAAAGCTCTAGCACAAATATAGCAATCGATGCTTTCCTCTTTGAAGGACCATTCTTTTACTTTTATTGTTGAGTCGGTTCACCTATTTCTCTCCACCTCAAGAAGCAAACACTTGTGTGAACTGTGCATTGATTCTTACATATTTGCATATTGCATTTGTTATATTGCTTTGCATTGACAATTATCCATGAGATATACATGTTATAAGTTGAAAGCAACCGCTGAAACTTAATCTTCTTTTGTGTTGCTTCAATACCTTTACTTTGAATTATTGCTTTATGAGTTAACTCTTATGCAAGACTTATTGCTGCTTGTCTTGAAGTGCTATTCATGAAAAGTCTTTGCTTTATGATTCACTTGTTTACTCATGTCATACACATTGTTTTGATCGCTGCATTCACTACATATGCTTTACAAATAGTATGATCAAGATTATGATGGCATGTCACTCCAGAAATTATCTTTGTTATCGTTTTACCTGCTCGGGACGAGCGAGAACTAAGCTTGGGGATGCTGATACGTCTCCAACGTATCGATAATTTCTTGTGTTCCATGCCACATTATTGATGTTATCTACATGTTTTATGCACACTTTATGTCATATTCGTGCATTTTCTGGAACTAACCTATTAACAAGATGCCGAAGTGCCAGTTCTCGTTTTTCTGCTGTTTTTGGTTTCAGAAATCCTAGTAACGAAATATTCTCGGAATCGGACGAAATCAACGCCCAGGTTCCTATTTTACCCGGAAGCCTCCGGAACACACGAGAATCGCCGGAGAAGGGAGGCGGGGCCACCAAACCCTACCCGGCGCGGCCAAGGGGGCACGCCCCCTAGGGTGTGGACCCCCTTCGACCTTCTGCGCCGCCTCTCCGCCTATAAAAAGCCCCTGGATCAGAAAACCCGATACCAATTGACGAAACACACGAAACCTTCCAGAGCCGCCGCCATCGCGAGGCCAAGATGCGGGGACGGGATCTCTGTTCGGCACCCTGCCGGAGCGGGGAAGTGCCCCGGAAGGCTTCTCCATCGACACCGCTGCCATCTCCACCGCCATCTTCATCACCGCTGCTGCTCCCATGAGGAGGGAGTAGTTCTCCATCGAGGCTCGGGGCTGTACCGGTAGCTATGTGGTTCATCTCTCTCCTATGTGTTTCAATACAATAATCTCATGAGCTGCCCTACATGATTGAGATTCATATGATGATGCTTGTAATCTAGATGTCATTATGCTAGTCAAGTGAGTTTTACTTATGTGATCTCCAGGAGACTCCTCGTCCCACGTGTGTAAAGGTGACGAGTGTGTGCACCGTGTGGGTCTCTTAGGCCATATTTCACAGAATACTTACTCATTGAATGGCATAGTGAGGTGCTTATTTATATCTCTTTATGATTGCAGCATGTTTGTATCACTACTATCTATGTGCTACTCTAGTGATGTGTTATTAAAGTAGTTTATTCCTCCTGCACGTGTGTAAAGGTGACGGTGCGTGCACCGTGTTAGTACTTGGTTTATGCTATGATCATGATCTCTTGTAGATTGTGGAGTTAACTATTGCTATGATAATATTGATGTGATCTATTCCTCCTACATATGCATGAAGGTGACAGTGTGCATGCTATGCTAGTACTTGGTTTAGTAGCGTTGATCTATCTTACACTAAAGGTTACTAAAACATGAGCATTATTGTGGAGCTTGTTAACTCCGGCATTGAGGGTTCGTGTAATCCTACGCAATGTGTTCATCATCCAACAAAAGTGTAGAGTATGCATTTATCTATTCTGTTATGTGATCAATGTTGAGAGTGTCCACTAGTGAAAGTGTAATCCCTAGGCCTTGTTCCTAAATACTGCTGCGTTACTACTTGCTTGTTTAATGTTTCTTTGCGTTACTACTGCTGCTGCAATACCACCACCATCAACTACACGCCAAGCACTTTTACGGCACCGTTGCTACTGCTCATACTTATTCATACCACCTGTATTTCACTATCTCTTCGCCGAACTAGTGCACCTATTAGGTGTGTTGGGGACACAAGAGACTTCTTGCTTTGTGGTTGCGGGGTTGCATGAGAGGGATATCTTTGACCTCTTCCTCCCTGAGTTCGATAAACCTTGGGTATCCACTTAAGGGAAACTTGCTGCTGTTCTACAAACCTCTGCTCTTGGAGGCCCAACACTGTCTACAAGAATAGAAGCTCCCGTAGACATCAGTCCTCAAACCGGCTTCATGGCAAGCAAGATAAACCGGTAGGAATTAAGCACGTGAAACACGAAGAGGAGGAATGGGAACAATCAGTCCGGAAAAAGTTTAACTAACCCCGGTCATACCGGTTTTTTGTGAAAAATTTCGATTTTTTTCTAAGTTCAAGAAAATGCTTGCTTGGCAAAAGAACTTTGTAACTCATACGCCAAAAAACCCAGAGAGGTAGGCAGAGGCAAAGCAAAAGAACCAAGTGTGCATCGGATTGGATGCCGAAACAATTCCGGAATCTTCACAGTGCAAGATCAAAGCAAGTGATATGCAAAATGCTAAGTTAGCACACGAAACTTAACTTAATTGGTTACCAGTAAGAAGATACCGGCATAACTGTCGTACCACAACCAAAAGGCATGATAAGTTTTATCTTACATCTTAAACCCCGGCATTCCGGGGTAGAGTTTAACGGGCTTAAAAGTTTTGAGGCAACAGGTAGAAGGAACACAGGATAACAGGTTCAGGCGATGGGGGGACTGCGCGCCGGCCTCAGGAGCTTCCGGGGGAGCATCGCCTCCTTCCGGATCAACCGCGTCCTCTTCGGCGTCCTCATCCTCCTCGTTGTCGGAAAGTGCATCCTTGACGTCAGGGGGAGGAGGGATGAAGGTGCGCACGAGGGCGAACTCGGCGATGCGGTAGGCGCGGTCCTGGCGCTTGGCGACGCGAGCCGGATCCTTGTCAGCAGGCGAGTCGCCACGGAGGGCGTGGAAGGCGTCCAAGTCTAGGTCGTCATACCAGGAGCAGGCGATGCGCAGCGCTGTATCCGCTCCGGCACGAGCCGCTGAGCACTTCCACTCGCGGATCCTCCGGCCTGCGTCCCTCAGGCGATCGGCGGTGAGCGTGACATTGGCAGGCACCGGCTCCTAAGGCCACAGCACCTTGCAGATTTGGATGGCCACTTCCGGAAGATCAGCAAGATGCCGATCCACGGAGCGCATGTGCTGAACCCGGGCGGAAAGCGCAACCAGATGGTCATATGGATCCCAGGGCGCATCCGGGTTGGTCATTACTTGTGCCGCCCTGCGTTCCGCCACCTTCTTCTGGGCGTGCCCCTGGGAGTCCGGAAAGAGCCCTACAAGAAAAAGAAAAAAGATAAGGATATGCTACCGGAAAATATAAGCTTATAAGCCAAAGGTGAAAAGAAAAAAGGACTCACTGAAAGCCAGCGCATCGGTTTGTACAACCAGCCGGTCGTACTCCTTTTGCTCATCCTTCAAGAGAGCAAGCCGGTCCTGCGCTGCCTTCCGCGCCACGCTTTCCTCCTCCAGCTCCGTCCGCAGCACAGCAGTGGAGTTCGTGTACTCCTTGAGGGTGTCATCTAATTTGGCCTCTGCTGCGGCCTTGGCCTCCTCGAGCTCCCGCGCATGCCGGAGACTAGCTTGCATGGCCTGCTCCTTCACCTCGCGATGCGCGGTGATGAGCTGCTCCTTCTCAGCTGGAATCCGGAAGAGAAATGTTAACACAAGACAACCGGTAGGAGGCAGAGAGGCAAACCAGCCGGAAAGAAACGATACCTTGAAGCGCGGTGAGCTGGGCCTTGAGGGCCTCGATGGAGGCTTCCGGAACAGCTGGCGTGCAAAGAGTTTATCAGTACTAAAAGGAAGAAGCTGTTGGTGAAAAGAAGCCGGAGCCACAAAAACTAACCTTGGCACTTGCCGTGGGCTTCAGACAGCTCCCGGTGCTCCCACAGCAGCTCCTCAAAGAGCTACTTCCGGGTGTCCAGCGTGCTCTGTTCAAGTTGAAGAAGGTTTCGGTAAAAAAGATGCCGGCAAGGAAAACAAAGTTTCGCGCTAAGTGCTGCTCTCTCAACCTGAAACTCGGGGACTGGCTATGCCGTTTTTTTGAGTTTCTAACAAAGTTTCGCACTAAGAACTACGTTCTCAACCCGAAACTCGGGGACTGGGAGGATATATATAATCTTGAGGTTTTGGAAAGAAAACCGGCAAAGATGTAAAAAAGTTTGAGCTTATGCGGTTTACCGTCACGTTGGAGCTGGCGTCATGCCAAGCGTTGTCAAACTCTTTGGCCGCGCGCCGCAGCCGGCCAAAATGCTGTCCGGTGCTGCGAGGGCCGGAGGGGTCGACCACCGGAAGCTTATCCTTGCCGAGGCCCCGCGTTGCCGGCGTCAGGTCTGCCTGATTCCACTTTTCAGCGTAATCGAGCAGGTGGCCCAGGTCAGCTCCTTGGCGTCGGAACTCTGTGATCCGGCCTACCTGGGCGGAGGCCGTTTCAGAGGCGACTACGGCTGCGCGGCCGGCGTGCAGAACCAGCTTCTGCGAGCCGGAGGAAGGAGCCGTGGCCGCGGTCACCACCGCAGCGAGCTGCTGGGTGGTGAACCTGTCGCCCTCTGGAGGCGTGGGCTTGGCGGAGACAGGCTTGCCGGCTGACCTTGCCGGAGGAGGGGTTGGCGCAGGTTTTGTTGGCGCAGGAGCTTCGGGAGCGTCCTTTGCCGGAGCGGAGCTAGCCGGCTCGGAAGAATCCGGCACGGCCTTGGAGGGGGAGGAAGCATCAGTCTTCTTCTTCTTTTTCTGGACAGGAGGAACCAGAGGTTCCACCTGCCCGGCATCTTTGGTGCCGGCGCCGGTGTTGCTGGCGCCGGTGTCTTGGGCTTCTGGAGGGGAGACAAAGTCCTCCTCCGCGCGGTGGTCTGGAGATTTAGGGGCCGCGCGCCCCGAACTTGTGTTGCCCCCCAGAGGGGAGGCAGAAGGATTGCCGGCACCAGATGGTACCGGACTTGGCTGAGGAGGAGTAGAGGTCCTGGTGGCGTCCTCAGAGGACTCCGGCCTCATGCCAGCGGCGCTTTTGGAGATCTTCAGGGCAGGCCTGAAAAGATAGAAAATGAACAAGTTCAGAAAAGGTAACCGGAAAAAGAGAATCAGAAAACAAAGAGTCAAGAGAAAAATAGAAAGTGAAATCGGAAACTTACCCGGTAGCCACCGGCATCTCCCGAGACCGGCGGCGCTTGGTGGAAACCTTCTTCCCGCCAATCATTTCCTGCCGGGAGAGCTTACCGGGAGGGGCTTCGCTTGAACCGGCCTCGGGCGTGGGCGCCTTCTGCTTGCGGCCTTGGGAGGCGAGCTTCTCAAGAAACTCGTGGCCTACCTCGGCCTGTATCGGCACAGCGCGCTCCACAACCTGTGGGTTGGCGCTGGCTGAGTGAGCATCTACAGAAAGATGATACATAAGAAAGCGGAAGAGTAAAATACCTCAAGTACGGTAACCTCATCATCCGAACCAGAGCCCTTGCCAGAAAAGTTACCAGGGCGTGGAGTGCGGGTGCGGCCCATCTTCTGCTCTCCCTTGACGTAGGGGTCAGCGTCGGAGTCGTCCTCGAAGACCCGGTCTGGCATGTAGGAAGCCGGATGCTCCTGGCCGATCCGGCGGAAGTTCTGAGATACAAAGACAACATGTTAGAGCAAGATACGTATGGTAATACCGGGAAAAAGCTTCCGGAAGATCCCAAAGTCTTACTCGCCGCGGAGGAGAGTTGCGGCGACTGTAAGGGGCCAGCCCGTATTTCCCGCTGGGGCTCAGCGGGTTTTGGCAGATCTGCTTGGCCTTAAGGACCAAGTCAGTAGGGCTCAGCCGGTGGGTTGTGATCCTTGTCGGGTCCATTGGCCCCGACATCTCGCTGATCTTGTGGGCGCGCCGCTGAAGGGGCAGCACCCGGCGCGCGAGGAAAGCGCGGACCAGGTCCTCCGCGCAGAGGTTGGTCTCCTCCTTGTTAATGTCGATGAAGCCGGCGATCCGGATGGACTCCTTGTCATCCTTGGGATGGTGGAGCCAGTTCTTCATGGAGGGCGGCCCGGGAGCATACGCCGGAAGATTGATGAAGTCTTCCGGACCGCCGTTCCGGACGTAGAAAAAGGTCCTCTGCCAGGTCCGGACAGAGTCCAGACCAGAGAGTTTGTAGAAGTTGCTCCCGGCGCGGGGAGACAGAATGCAGCCCCCACACCGAACGAAGGGTTTGGGCTGAGGAAGTTTCCTATTCTGGATAGAATTCTTCCGAAGATAGTAAAAGAAAGAGAAGTTGTTGACAGAAGGAGTGATACCGCAGTATCCCTCCATGAAGGCAGTGAAGGAAGAAAGATAAAAGATAGCGTTGCCGGGAAGATGGTGGGGCTGAAGCTCGAAGAAGTCTAGAAAGCGCCGGAAGAAATCTGACGCTGGAAGGCCTAAGCCGCGCTCAAAATGAGCGGCGAAGACCACAACCTCACCCGGCTGAGGCTCGGGCTGGCGCTCCTTGCCGGGGATCCGGCACCAAACCTCTTCCGGAATCCTCCGGGAGCGGTAGAGCCAGTCGATCTCCGCATGGGTCACGTCGGAGCCCATCCAGGCTCCTCGCGTATAAGAGTCCAGATCAACTCCGGCGCCCTGGCTGGAGCTGCCAGCTTCTCCTTGGTTTCCGGTAGCAGGAGTCGAGCTACCGGTACCGGCCTCGCTTTGGGCAAGATCTGCCTCGAGCCCATCAGAATGTTTTTCGGCCGAAGCTTCTCCGGAAGAAGACGAGGGGATTACGGTGTGGTGGCTACCGGAAGAGGAATCCGAAAGGTAGTCCACGGAAGACATTTTCCGGAAAGATTCGAGATCTACCTAGAAACCGATTCCCCAAAGTCTAGCCTTGCGCGAAGATCTACGAGTAAGAGGAAAAGCAAAGGAAAAGGAAGAAGTAAATACACTACCGGCCCAAGAACTGGAAAGCGAGAAAGAAGAGGGCAAATGGGCATTGGGGCTCACCTGAGGCAGCGGGAGACGCGAAGAAGAGGCTCGCCGGAGGTGCGGCGAGCTCGCGGTCGTCGAGGAATGCCGGCGACGAAGAGGGGCGAAAGCCGCCGAAGAAAGCTCGAAGCAGCAGCGGCGAAGGAGCGTCGGTGGATCTCTGCACGGCGGAGACCTTCAACGCAGCGGAAGCAACGGCGCTGGTTCGTCGGGAGCAGTGCTCTGGCGGCGACCGGCGGTGATGAGAACGCAAGGGGCGAGGAGCTCTGTGCGCTGGAAAGAGGGCAAGTGCGGAGAAGAAGATGAAGTGGAACCGCACCCCCATTATATAGAAAGAAGGAGAAGTGGGCCGGCAACCGCTGGGCCGCGGCGGTTCAGTTCGTGGGCCGCCACGTGGCATGCGGATACACGCGCCAAAAATACGAGGACATAGGGAGGCCACACGGATCCGGAACGGCAGCGCGGATCCGGTGCGGCGACATAAATGCTGGCGCAGAAGACGAACCGAAGTGACCACTGACACTGTCGCGCGCCAGGCACAGTGCGCATGTCACTGACAGGCACAGTACCCGAGATATTCTCGACTTCGTCGAGGAGAGGCTTAATGATAGAGATACCGGAGAAAATCGGTACGAGGACAAAAGTTCGGCAAAAACACCGAAGAGTTTGATCCGGATTCCGGAAGGGTTAAACCGGTACCTTGAGAAAAGAGAACCTGGCATGGTCTGTTGGATAGGATCCACCAGACTATACCAGCTTCGGGGACTAATGTTGGGGGGGTGACCCCCGGTATGCCAAAGGCATGCCAAACCGGATGGTTCGAGCCATCAAGATACCGGTTTAAATGTTATTCCGGTTAACAAAGGTTGATTCAGAGAATCATACCGGTATCCCAGAAGGGGGATACCGGAACTAGCTAAGAACATACCGGAACTACCGGAATAAGCTACACTGTAGCACGTCGGCAAGACCGGTCAAAGATGCTCTCCAGAGCTAGAAGACAAAGATGAGCGAAGCACTTCAGCTTTAATCGAAGCCATGACGCCAAAGGCAAAGGATGACGTAAAAGGTGTCGGAGGATGTCACGGCTTCTGATTAAAGGCGTATCGGCATCACCGGTAGCTAAAGTAGCTTTGTAAAGTAGTTTGTCCAGTCAAAGATCCCATTAGGGTTTCTTAGGGTTTCTTCCCCTGTAAGCCACCCTCTCCCCTATATAAGGAGAGGGGGCACACCCCATCGCGGGTATGTAGGTACGTACGACTAGTGTGTTACGCTGTACGCAGAAACCTGTAAGCTCTTATGAACGAGAAGTAGAGAGATCTAGTGTTGTCCTTGTTCTTGAGTTCGTCATCTTCTACCTTCGGCCAAGGCCAAGTTCTTGAGAAATCCATCCGGAAACCTCTCCATCCATACCAAAAACCCTCCCCCGAACCCTCTAGCGTCCATTCGGCCCCAAGATAAGCCATCCTATGGGATCTGTCTGTTCACCACGACGACAGAGGAGGTTAAGGGGAGGCGGCCGAGCTCGGCCAGCCGGCTGCCGCGAATCGGTGGGCCGAAACGGAAGAGGCAGAGGTCGCGGAAGTGCTCCCACGGAGGCATCCCGCCCTCGTCCTGCTCGAGGGCGTAGTACCACGTCTGTGTGGCTCCGCGTAGGTGGTAGGAGGCGATCCAGGTGCGGTCGGACGCCAGTGTCCGCTGGCCTCGGAAAAACTGGTCGCACTGGTTGAGCCAGTTTAGGAGGTCGACGGTGTCGTTGTATGTGGCGAACTCCAGTTTGGAGAAACGAGGCGGCTGTGCAGCGGGCCGCCCGGCGGTGTAGGGCAGCATCAGGGACCCCCCCCCCGCGTAGGGGTTGGCGTAGCCGGTGAATCCCCTGAGGGCCGTCGTCGATGGTGACGCCGACGGCTGCAGCACCGTGGGTTGGGCGGGCGCCGTGGTGAAGACGGGCGCGTCGAGCCACGCCGGGCGCTGCGATGGCGAGGGTGGGAACCGAATTTGGGTTATCGGCACCCCTGCTGGTAGCGGGTGGAGGCCGGCGGTGGTGCCGGGAGGGTGGCAGCGGGCGCGATGGCTGCGGCCGATGGTTGCGGTGGTGGGGCGGTGGGGCCCTGGAGGTACGTCCGCAGGTTGGCGACCGCCATGGCGAGGTCGCGGACGGCTGCAGACAACTCCTCCGGGGAGAGGGCGGGAGGTGGCTCGGCACCCGGCGGCACGTGCGCGGCGGCGGCGGGGGGGGGGGGGGCGGCGTCTCGGAGGTGGCCGCGATGGTGGCGGCGGGTTGGCTCGAAGACATGATCGCAACCGACGAATCTGGTACCAAATTGGTAGAGACTCGGGGTCTACCAGGTCGGGGACGTAGGTTGTAGGGGTGGAAGTGCACAGATCGCGGGGAAGGAAGGCGGCGCCGGCGGCCAGCCGCCGTCGTGAGGGAGGGGGAGGCGGCGCACGGTGGAAAGGCGGCGGCTAGGGTTTGGAAAGCCAACTCCTCAGGGAGTTGGCAATAATAGATTGATTATTGCTTGTCCCTTCACGTAGGTATTACAGGGATATATATAGGCTAATGAAATAAAGATAAATGGGCTAAACCCCTAATTTAAGCCCACTAATGGATTTCTTCATGCTATGAGACAAACCGGTCATAACAGGTTTCTGTTCCTTCCGCGACGTGCATGAGTGGCATGGCACGCAGCGACGCCGCTCGTTCCTTTCTCCTCGCCCAAGGGTCAACATCGCAGGTACCATGCACAGCACGGGAGCCTGGACGGGCAAGTGAGGTGCCCATGATCCATTTGCGGAGACGCAGCCGCCCACGCTTTCTTCCGGCGCTTTTCCGATCGGAACCGTTTCAAAGTAATAGTACGTAGCTTTGTTTAGTCTCTTCTTCTCATCTCTGCTCTTGTTGGTCACGTACATTATCTGCTCTAATAAGGCGACTTTTTGTCCCGACTAGCACAACGGATTAACGCGATTTTCTAGTGCGAAAAGTGTTTTGGTCGGCGAATTCTTTCCGGCGGGTCATTTTCCATGTCCGTGCTAACTACAACTATAACCGACCCCATTAACTGATAAACAACAACTACCTCCATACCCATTTATTAGGTTATTTTGGCATTTTAGGGAAAAAAATTGACCATTAATTTGGTCTATAAATTACAAGATATATATTACAAAAAAATTATATCATTGGAAACTTCTTCTGAATATGACTCAACGGGAATAAACTTTTTCCTGAATATGAATTCAATGGTTTTAATTTTTGTGGCATATATTCCATATTTTATTGACTAAATTAATGGTCATTTTTTTCTCGATGTCCTTGATACCCTAATAAACCAGTATGAATGGAGTGGTACTAAATAAACCAGCGACACATATTTTCGAACTGAGAAAGTAGCTAGTACATCTCTTTGCAGGAGTAAATGGACGAGAGGTGTGCCGACATTATGACCGCCCATTCGGCATGACTGCGCTAACTAGCTATAGCTAGCTCAAATAAACAATATCTTCGTCACGATTTACTAGTAACTTGTACTTCCTCCATCCTAATATAAGATGTATTATAACCAATATATTGGTTGTAATAACATTTCCTATTATGGGATGGAGTGAGTAGTAACTAGATTTTCTGCTGGTAATCTACATGATAGTCATAATACCCTCTCCTTCCCATGAAAGATATCCCATTATTGAACAAATCTAAAACATGTTTCATAGGGGGAGGGAGTAGTAATAATAATGATAATACAATATAATAATAGAATAAAGAGCACAATAGAATAAAGATTTCCTTACTCCCAAGCTCCGGTCATCCTTTTTGTTTTAAAGTTCAAACAATCTAGAAATAAACTGGTTGTAGTCAATTATGTATCCCAAAAACTTGAAAAAATCCATTAAAATTTTATATACTCTAAGCTACACAAAAATTGACAAAGTCCGGATATGTGCATAGTGAACAATGCATGACATTTGCGTATTCTATAGTACATATATTTCACATGCTTGTAAGATATATCACTGACTACATCAATATATTTTTAAATCCTTTTCAAAATCAAGATATATAAAAAAAACTTGTAAATGTTATTTTCATATTTTCTAATAGAACGGCAGCTAGAGCTCGGGATCCAAAGAGAGTTTTAGCTTTAGACCCAACATCCTGTGTAAAACACTTTGGAAAACCCCAAAAATGTAGCTACACCAATAGAAAATGCATAGAAAAATGCATAATCTCAGAGACCGTACACGTGTCAGGCCTACCTTACTCGCGAAGTAGGTTTGGCCATAAAAATGAACCCCTTTTCGTTATATAGAAGAGCACACTAGTGGCAACATATTCAATCTGCTGATCCATTCTGTTAGCAGTCTCTGTTGCGCTTTCGCACTCGTCGGATTTCTATTGGCGCAGATGCTTCTAGCTTTTAAATAATTATTTTTGTTCAATTATTTTGTGGACCCGTCTGCCTGATCTCTATTCTTCGTAGCAGCTCGCCTACCTTTTCTGTTTAGTGGCTTGGATGTCAGGTCACTCGACTAATGATGTCTCGAAATGACCAGGAATAGTGGTATGGTCTGATCTGCAGGAATAGATGCGTGTCAGACCATACACAGAGCTCGTGATCTACAAAATTTGTGTAGAATATTATGATGGGTTTCATAGCATAGAAAACAAAAATTTTCCTACCGCAAGAACAAAAACACAAGCCAAGATCTAATCTACTAGATGGTAGCAACGAGAAGATCATGAGACTAACCCTCGAAGATTTCCAAAGCCTAACGAGATTAGATCTCGTGGTGAATGTAGTCGATCACTTGCCGCTTGCAAAAGCGCGTAGAAGATCTTGACCGCTTGCAAAAGCACGTAGAAGAACTTGACGGTGCCACAATCGGGCAGCACCTCCGTACTCGGTCACACGTACGGTGTTGATGAAGACGACGTCCTCCTCCCCGGTCCAGCGGGCAGCGGAAGTAGTAGATCCTCCTCGGAATCCCGGCAGCACGACGGCGTGGTGGCGGTGGTGGTGGAGAACTCCGGCAGGGCTTCGCCTAAGCGTATGCGGGAGTTGTATGTGGAGGAGAGGTAGCTAGGGTTTGGGGAGAGGGGGCTTGGGCGCCGGCCAACTAGGGGCTGCGGCCAAGGGTGGCAAGGTGTGGCCGGGCCCTCCCCTATTTCATATTTCATATCTATTTAAACGACATCAAACCTTAAGTGTGTCACCCTACGGTTCGCGAACTATGCAGACATGGTTGAGACTTCTCTCCGACCAATAACCAATAGCGGGATCTGGAGATCCATAATGGCTCCCACATATTCAACGATGACTTAGTGATTGAATGAACCATTTACATACGATACCGATTCCCTTTGTCACGCGATATTTTACTTGTCCGAGGTTTGATCATCGGTATCTCTATACCTTGTTCAACCTCGTCTCCTGACAAGTACTCTTTACTCGTACCGTGGTATGTGGTCTCTTATGAACCATTCATATGCTTGCAAGCTAATTTAGACGACATTCCACCGAGAGGGCCCAGAGTATATCTATCCGTCATCGGGATGGACAAATCCCACTGTTGATCCATATGCCTCAACTCATACTTTCCGGATACCTAATCCCACCTTTATAACCACCTATTTACGCAGTGGCGTTTGATGTAATCAAAGTACCCTTCCGAGCATAAGTGATTTACATGATCTCATGGTCGAAAGGACTAGGTAACTATGTATCGAAAGCTTATAGCAAATGAACTTAATGACGTGATCTTATGCCACGCTTAATTGGGTGTGTCCATTACATCATTCACATAATGACATAACCTTGTTATTAATAACATCCAATGTTCATGATCATGAAACTATGATCATCTATTAATCAACAAGCTAGTTATACAAGAGGCTTATTAGGGACTCCTTGTTATTTACATAACACACATGTATCAATGTTTCGGTTAATACAATTATAGCATGGTATGCAAACATTATCATAAACACAAAGATATATTATAATAACCATTTTATTATTGCCTCTTGGGCATATCTCCAACAGTCTCCCACTTGCACTAGAGTCAATAATCTAGTTTACATTTGTAAAGATATAACACCTTGGCCTTCCGGTGCTTTATCATGTTTTGCTCACTGGAGAGGTTTTAGTCAACGGATCTGACACGCACAGAAACGTATGTATTTTGCAATTCATTTGCGTCTCAACGCATCACTCATTTTCCAAATGAGTCGGCATTAATCGTATATGTTCGGTCTTCTAGTGGAACCTTAATTCCGCGGTCTGAAATATGTTACTAATATTATCTTACACAATATAGCTTCAAAGTTCTGACACTATCGAAACTACACCAAGTTCTCAAAGAACTCTTCGACTTAAACATCTTTAATCATTGTCAAAACAATGACATACTCTGCCTTCGTTTGTAGAATCCGTCACAATATTTAGAACTCATCTAAATCTAGCATAGACAACTTCTAGCTTATTGTGCTACCTTTTAAATAACACTTAGCCTAATTGAGATTGAAATTTATTTTTATATGTGACCAAACTAATATCGGTGCAACACCTTACAGCGATTTGTTTGTCATTACCCCATACAAAACTATATATATCTTTGGTTCTTCTAAAGTACCCAAGGATATTCTCACTGTCTTCCAATGATCATCACATGAATCATTCTGGTACATGCTCATAACACTTTAGAGCACAGGATATCTGATTTTGTACATATTAATCGTGATCTAAAATCACTCATGTATTTTTACTCATTGAGTGTCAAATACACTCAAGTCTTGTTAAACCTTCACATGACAAGAACACCTTCTTAATATTTCTATATTGAACTACTTCAATATCCATTCTATGTACTTTGACTTAAACTTATTATGTGTTTCAATCTATCTTCATAGATCTTGACACTAAATATGTTTCAGTCCATATCCTTTCATTGAAGTTAATTCTCAATGAAACCTTTTATAATCAAGTATATAATTACATCATTTATAACCAACTATATGTCATCTTACATAAAGTATTATAAATATGTCTCAGCGCTCCCACTTAATTTCTTGCAAATGCAAGCATCTTCATCGTTTCTGATGAAATCAAAAACTCTTTGACTATTTCATCCGGTGAAGATTCCAACTCCGCGATACTTACTTCATCCAATTGAAGTTCGTATACTTATCTAGTATTCCACGGACTAGCAAAACTCTTGGTTTTATCTTGTATACATCATTAATACACATTTCTGTTAAGTAATGTATTTTGCCATCCTACTATCATATCTCATAAAAGAAATATGTAGCGACTACTAGAACAATCCACATAGACTATAAGCATTGCTACGGAAGATCTAATCTTATCGTAGTCAACTCTTTCAACTTTGTCATAAACAACTTTTTGACAAGTCGAGCTTCTTCAAGGATATTACATCCAAGTCCATCAGTTTCATAGATCTATTTACTTTCAAAAATTATTCATCTATCTTGGATTTCATGGCGCATAGCCATTTTAACGGAGTCAGGGCCCATCATAACTTCTTTATTTGTAGTTGGTTTATCATTGTTAAAAATCAATCCTTTGTTCACAAATCATTTATTTGATCACAAAGTAAACCATACCTAGAAGGTTCAATATATATTTCGATCTCCATGGCTAAAACACTTTGTAGTCATGGGAGCCATGATCGTCGTGGCCGCTTCCAGAACCAATTCCGATGCTGCGCTACTCTGATCATTATGCTCAGGTTCATAAACCTTATCAAGTTCTATTGTCCTCTGATTGCGCGTAGTTAACACGTCCGTTGGGAACCCCAAGAGGAAGGTATGATGCGCACAGCAGCAAGTTTTCCCTCAGTAAGAAACCAAGATTATCGAACCAGTAGGAGCCAAGAAGCACGTTGAAGGTTGGTGGTGGCGGAGTGTAGTGCGGCGCAACACCAGGGATTCCGGCGCCAACGTGGAACCTGCACAACACAATCAAAATACTTTGCCCCAACGTAACAGTGAGGTTGTCAATCTCACCGGCTTGCTGAAAACAAAGGATTAGATGTATAGTGTGGATGATGATGATTGTTTGGAAAGAACAGTAAAGAACAATTGCAGTAGATTGTATTTCAGATGTAAAGAATAGGACCGGGGTCCACAGTTCACTAGTGGTGTCTCTCGCATAAGATAAACAGATGTTGGGTGAAAAAATTACAGTTGGGCAATTGACAAATAAAGAAGGCACAACAATGCACATACATATATCATGATGAGTACTATGAGATTTAATCAGGGCATTACGACAAAGTACATAGACCGCTATCCAAAGCATGCATCTATGCCTAAAAAGTCCACCTTCGAGGTTATCATCCGAACCCCTCCGAGTATTAAGTTGTAAACAACAGACAATTGCATTAAGTATCGTGCGTAATGTAATCAACACAAATATCCTTAGACAAAGCATTGATGTTTTATCCCTAGTAGCAACAACACATCCACAACCTTAGAACTTTCTGTCACTGTCCCGCATTTAATGGAGGCATGAACCCACTATCGAGCATAAATACTCCCTCTTGGAGTCACAAGTATCAACTTGGCCGAGCCTCTACTAGCAACGGAGAGCATGCAAGAACATAAATAACATATATGATAGATTGATAATCAACTTGACATAGTATTAAATATTCATCGGATCCCAACAAACACAACATGTAGCATTACAAATAGATGATCTTGATCATGATAGGCAGCTCACAAGATCTAACATGCTAGCACAATGAGGAGAAGACAACCATCTAGCTATCGCTATGGACCCATAGTCCAGGGGTGGACTACTCACACATCGATCCGGAGGCGATCATCGCGATGAAGAGACCTCCGGGAGATGATTCCCTCTCCGGCAGGGTGCCGGAGGCGATCTCCCGAATCCCCCGAGATGGGATTGGCGGCGGCGTCGTCTCCGGAAGGTTTTCCGTATCGTGGCTCTCGGTACCGGGGGTTTCGCGACGAAGGCTTTAAGTAGGCGGAAGGGTAGGTCGGGGGCGACGCGAGGGGCCCACACAACAGGCCGGCGCGACCAAGGCTTGGGCCGCGCCGCCCTAGTGTGTGGCCACCTCGTGGCCCCACTTTGTATCATCTTCGGTCTTCTGGAAGCTTCGTGGAAAAATAGGACCCTGGGCGTTGATTTCGTCCAATTCCGAGAATATTTCCTTACTAGGATTTCGAAACCAAAAACAGCAGAAAACAAGCAATCGGCTCTTCGGCATCTCCTCAATAGGTTAGTGCCGGAAAATGCATAATAATGACATATAATGTGTATAAAACATGTGAGTATCATCAATAAAGTAGCATGGAACATAAGAAATTATAGATACGTTTGGGACGTATCAAGCATCCCCAAGCTTAGTTCCTGCTCGTCCTCGAGTAGATAAACGATAACAAAGATAATTTCTGAAGTGACATGCTATCATAATCTTGATCATACTATTGTAAAGCATATGAGATGAATGCAGCGATTCGAAGCAATGATGAAGATAATGAGTAAACTAATGAATCATATAGCAAAGACTTTTCATGAATAATACTTTAAAGACAAGCATCAATAAAACTTGCATAAGAGTTACTCATAAAGCAATAAATTCAAAGTAAGGGCATTGAAGCAACACAAAGGAAGATGTAAGTTTCAACGGTTGCTTTCAACTTCAACATGTGTATCTCATGGATAATTGTCAACACAAAGTAATATAACAAGTGCAATAGGTAAACATGTAAGAATCAATGCACACAGTTGACACAAGTGTTTGCTTCTAGGATAGATAGAAAGAATAGGCAAACTGACTCAACAATAAAGTAGAAGATAGGCCCTTCGCAGAGGGAAGCATTGATTACTATATTTGTGCTAGAGCTTTTCATTTTGAAAACAAGAAACAATTTTGTCAACGGTAGTAATAAAGCATATGTGTTATGTATAAGATATCTTATAAGTTGCAAGCCTCATGCATAGTATACTAATAGTGCTCGCACCTTGTCCTAATTAGCTTGGATTAACACGGATTATCATTGCATAGCATATGTTTCAACCAAGTGTCACAAAGGGGTACTTCTATGCCGCATGTACAAAGGTCTAAGGAGAAAGCTCGCATTGGATTTCTCGCTTTTGATTATTCTCAACTTAGACATCCATACCGGGACAACATGGACAACAGATAATGGACTCCTCTTTAATGCATAAGCATTCAACAACAATTAATTTTCTCATAAGAGATTGAGGATTAGTTGTCCAAACTGAAACTTCCACCATGAATCATGGCTTTAGTTAGCGGCCCAATGTTCTTCTCTAACATTATGCATACTCAAACCATTTGATCATGAAAATCTCCCTTACTTCAGACAAGACGAACATGCATAGCAACTCACATGATATTCAACAAAGGTAACAGTTGATGGCGTCCCCAGAAACATGGTTACCGCTCAACAAGCAACTTATTAAGAAATAAGACACATAAGTACATATTCTTCACCATAATAGTTTTTAAGGCTATTTTGTCCCATGAGCTATATATTGTAAAGACAAAGAATAGAAATTTAAAGGTAGCACTCAAGTAATGTACTTTGGAATGGCGGAGAAATACCATGTAGTAGGTAGGTATGGTGGACATAAATGGCATAGTGGTTGGCTCAAGGATTTGGATGCATGAGAAGAATTCCTCTCGATACAAGGCTAGGCTAGCAAGGTTGTTTGAAGCAAACTCAAGTATAAAAGGTGCAGCAAAGCTCACATATGAACATATTGTAACTATTATAAGACTTTACATTGTCTCCTTGTTGTTCAAACACCTTAACCAGAAAATATCTAGACTCTAGAGATCAATCATGCAAACCAAATTTTTAACAAGCTCTATGTAGTTATTCATTAATGAGTACAAGGTACATGATGCAAAAGCTTAAACATGATCTATATGAGCACAACAATTGCAAAGTATCACATTATTCAAGACATTAAACCATTTACCACATGCGGCATTTTCCGTTTCCAACCATATAACAATGAATGAAATAGTCCAACTTTCGCAATGAACATTAAAGATAAAGCTAAGAACATATTTGTTCATACGAAACAGCGGAGCGTGTCTGTCTCCCAAACAAAGAATGCTAGGATCCGATCTTATTCAAACAAAAACAAAAACAAAAACAAAAGCAAACAGACGCTCCAAGTAAAGCGCATAAGATGTGACGGAATAAAAATATAGTTTCACTAGAGGTGACCTGATAAGTTGTCGATGAAGAAGGGATGCCTTGGGCATCCCCAAGCTTAGACGCTTGGGTCTTCTTAAAATATGCAGGGATTAACCACGGGGGCATCCCCAAGCTTTGACCTTCCACTCTTCTTGATCATATTGTATCATCCTCCTCTCTTGACCCTTGAAAACTTCCTCCACACCAAACTCAAAACAACTCATTAGAGGGTTAGTGCATAATAAAAAATTCACATGTTCAGAGGTGACATAATCATTCTTAACACTTCTGGACATTGCACAAAGCTACTGAACATTAATGGAACAAACAAATCCATCCAACATAGCAAAACAGGCAATGCGAAATAAAAGGCAGAATCTGTCAAAACAGAACAGTCCGTAAAGATGAATTTTATTGAGGCACCAGACTTGCTCAAATGAAAATGCCCAAATTGAATGAAAGTTGCGTACATATCTGAGGATCACGCATGTAAATTGGCAGATTTTTCTGAGTTACCTACAGAGAGGCAGGTCGAAATTCGTGACAGCAAGAAATCTGTTTCTGCGCAGTAATCCAAATCTAGTATTGACTTTACTATCAAAGACTTTACTTGGCACAACAATGCAATAAAATAAAGAAAAGGAGAGGTTGCTACAGTAGTAACAACTTCCAAGACTCAAGTATAAAACAAAGTGCAGAAGTAAAATAATGGGTTGTCTCCCATAAGCGCTTTTCTTTAACGCCTTTCAGCTAGGCGCAGAAAGTGTGAATCAAGTGTTATCAAGAGATGAAGCATCAACATCATAATTGGTTCTAATAATAGAATCATAAGGTAACTTCATTCTCTTTCTAGGGAAGTGTTCCATACCTTTCTTGAGAGGAAATTGATATTTAATATTACCTTCCTTCATATCAATGGTGGCACCAACAGATTCGAAGAAAAGGTCTTCCCAATATAATGGGACAAGATGCATTGCATTCAATATCCAAGACAACAAAATCAACGGGGACAAGGTTATTGTTAACCATAATACGAACATTATCAATCCTCCCCAAAGGTTTCTTTATAGCATTATCAAGCAAGATTAACATCCAAATAACAATTTTTCAATGGTGGCAAGTCAAGCATACCATAAATTTTCTTAGGCATAACGTAAATACTTGCACCAAGATCACATAAAGCATTACAATCAAAATCATTGACCCTCATCTTAATGATGGGCTCCCAACCATCTTCCAACTTCCTAGGAATAGAGGTTTCAAGTTTTAGTTTCTCTTCTCTAGCTTTTATGAGAGCATTTGTAATATGTTTTGTAAAGGCCAAATTTATAGCACTAGCATTGGGACTTTTAGCAAGTTTTTGTAAGAACTTTATAACTTCAGAGATGTGACAATCATCAAAGTCTAAATCATGATGTCCTACAGCAATAGAATCATTGTCCCCAACATTTTGAAAAATTTCAGCAGTTTTATCACAAGCAGTTTCAACAGTTTTAGCAGTTTCAGGCAATTTTGCACGCTTTGCACTAGGAGTAGAAACATTGCCAACACCAATTATTTTACCATTAATAGTAGGAGGTGTAGCAACATGTGAAGCATTATCATTACTAGTGGTGGTAATAGTCCAAACTTTAGCTACATTATTCTCTTTAGCTAGTTTTTCATTTTCTTCTCTTTCCCACCTAGCATGCAATTCAGCCATCAATCTAATATTCTCATTAATCCGAACTTGGATGGCATTTGCTGTAGTAACAATCTTATTATCAATATCCTTATTAGGCATAACTTTTAATTTTAAAAGATCAACATCAGAGGCAAGTCTATCAACCTTAGAAGCGAGAATATCAATTTTATCAAGCTTTTCTTCAACAGATTTGTTAAAAGCAGTTTGTGTACTAATAAATTCTTTAAGAATGGCTTCAAGACCAGGGGGTACATTCCTATTATTGTTGTAAGAATTCCCATAAGAATTACCATAACTATTACCATTAGCGAAGGATATGGCCTATAGTTGTTACCGTAATTATTCCTATAAGCATTGTTGTTGAAATTATTACTTTTAATGAAATTCACATCAACATGTTCTTCTTGGGCAACCAATGAAGCTAAAGGAACATTATTAGGATCAACATTAGATCTACCATTCACAAGCATAGACATAATAGCATCAATCTTATCACTCAAGGAGGAGGTTTCTTCAACGTAATTTACCTTCTTACCTTGTGGAGCTCTTTCCGTGTGCCATTCGTAGTAATTTATCATCGTATCATCAAGAAGCTTTGTTGCCGCCCCCAAAGTGATGGACATAAAGGTACCTCCAGCAGCTGAATCCAATAGGTTGCGCGAAGAAAAATTCAATCCTGCATAAAAGGTTTGGATGATCATCCAAGTAGTTAGTCCATGGGTTGGGCAATTCTTTACCAAAGATTTCATTCTCTCCCATGCTTGAGCAACATGTTCATTATCTAATTGCTTAAAATTCATTATGCTACTTCTCAAAGATATAATTTTTGCGGGAGGATAATATCTACCAATAAAAGCATCCTTACATTTAGTCCATGAATCAATACTATTTCTAGGCAAAGATAGCAACCAATCTTTAGCTCTTCCTCTTAAGGAGAAAGGAAACAATTTTAATTTTATAATGTCACCATCTACATCCTTATACTTTTGCATTTCACATAGTTCAACAAAATTATTGAGATGGGCAGCAAGCATCATCGTAACTAACACCGAAAATTGCTCTCTCATAACAAGATTCAGTAAAGCAGGTTTAATTTCAAAGAATTCTACTGTAGTAGCAGGTGGAGCAATAGGTGTGCATAGGAAATCATTATTATTCGTGCTAGTGAAGTCACACAACTTAGTATTTTCAGGAGTATTTATTTTAGCAGTAGTAAATAAAGCAAACTAGATAAAGTAAATGCAAGTAACTAATTTTTTTGTGTTTTTGATATAGAGAACAAGACAATAAATAAAATAAAACTAGCAACTAATTTTTTTGTGTTTTTGATAAAGTGCAGCAAACAAAGTAGTAAATAAAGTAAAGTAAAGCAAGATAAAAACAAAGTAAAGAGATTGGAAGTGGGAGACTCCCCTTGCAGCGTGTCTTGATCTCCCCGGCAACGGCGCCAGAAAAAGAGCTGCTAGCGCAAAGTTGACGTGGGAGTTAGAGATCTCTTGTGGTGTAACTTTTCTTCAGTTCCCCGGCAACGGCGCCAGAAAAAGAGCTTGATTGCGCGTAGTTAACACGTCCGTTGGGAACCCCAAGAGGAAGGTATGATGCGCACAGCAGCAAGTTTTCCCTCAGTAAGAAACCAAGGTTATCGAACCAGTAGGAGCCAAGAAGCACGTTGAAGGTTGTTGGTGGCGGAGTGTAGTGCGGCGCAACACCAGGGATTCCGGCGCCAACGTGGAACCTGCACAACACAATCAAAATACTTTGCCCCAACGTAACAGTGAGGTTGTCAATCTCACCGGCTTGCTGAAAACAAAGGATTAGATGTATAGTGTGGATGATAATTGTTTGGAAAGAACAGTAAAGAACAATTGCAGTAGATTGTATTTCAGATGTAAAGAATAGGACCGGGGTCCACAGTTCACTAGTGGTGTCTCTCCCATAAGATAAACAGATGTTGGGTGAACAAATTACAGTTGGGCAATTGACAAATAAAGAAGGCATAACAATGCACATACATATATCATGATGAGTACTATGAGATTTAATCAGTGGCATTACGACAAAGTACATAGACCGCTATCCAAAGCATGCATCTATGCCTAAAAAGTCCACCTTCGAAGTTATCATCCGAACCCCTCCAAGTATTAAGTTGTAAACAACAGACAATTGCATTAAGTATGGTGCATAATGTAATCAACACAAATATCCTTAGACAAAGCATCGATGTTTTATCCCTAGTAGCAACAAGCACATCCACAACCTTAGAACTTTCCGTCACTCGTCCCGGATTTAATGGAGGCATGAACCCACTATCGAGCATAAATACTCCCTCTTGGAGTCACAAGTATCAACTTGGCCGAGCCTCTACTAGCAACGGAGAGCATGCAAGAACATAAATAACATATATGATAGATTGATAATCAACTTGACATAGTATTCAATATTCATCGGATCCCAACAAACACAACATGTAGCATTACAAATAGATGATCTTGATCATGATAGGCAGCTCACAAGATCTAACATGATAGCACAATGAGGAGAAGACAACCATCTAGCTACTGCTATGGACCCATAGTCCAGGAGTGGACTACTCACACATCGATCCGGAGGCGATCATGGCGATGAAGAGACCTCCGGGAGATGATTCCCTCTCCGGCAGGGTGCCGGAGGCGATCTCCTGAATCCCCCGAGATGGGATTGGCGGCGGCGGCGTCTCAGGAAGGTTTTCCGTATCGTGGCTCTCGGTACTGGGGGTTTCGCGACGAAGGCTTTAAGTAGGCGGAAGGGTAGGTCAGGGGGCCACACGAGGGCCCCACACAACAGGCCGGCGCGGCCAAGGCTTGGGCCGCGCCGCCCTAGTGTGTGGCCACCTCGTGGCCCCACTTCGTATCATCTTCGGTCTTCTGGAAGCGACGTGGAAAAATAGGACCCTGGGCGTTGATTTCATCCAATTCCGAGAATATTTCCTTACTAGGATTTCTGAAACCAAAAACAGCAGAAAACAGCAACTGGCTCTTCGGCATCTCGTCAATAGGTTAGTGCCGGAAAATGCATAATAATGACATATAATGTGTATAAAATATGTGAGTATCATCAATAAAGTAGCATGGAACATAAGAAATTATAGATACGTTTGGGACGTATCATCCTCCCACTCAAATACTTCGCTAGAAACAATTTCTCGGAAATAAGAAACATTGGCAAACACTTTTGTCTTTGTCACGTGGGAAGAATTCCCAATCAAATCTCTGGGATAACCAACAAAGACATTCATCCAATTTTGGTTGTAAACTTATTTACTTATGCTATGCATACCAAAATTTAAGAAAAGACTATTAGGGTTCATACCCATGCCATAACTCGTATGGTGTCATTTCAACGGATCATGTTGATGCTCTATTAAGTGTAAAAGCGGTAGTCTCTAAAGCATAATCCACAAAAATATAATGGCATCAATATTTTATCTCATCATTGACCCAACAAGGTTTGGATACATCTCTCGGATACTCCATCATCACTATGATACTCCAAGAAACGTGAGTTGTAGAACAATTTCATAACTCTCTTAGATGTTCGCTAAAACTCGTAATTCAAATATTTCCACTAAGATCCAATCATAGATATTTGACTTTTCTATTACGATGATTTCCATTTCATGCTGAAATTTATTTGAATCCATTCAATATGTTTCAAACTTCTTCCTTATCGAATATATCCACATATATATACTCAATTCATTGTTGGAAGTTTTCATGAAGTAGAAGAATCTCCCGCACACAACTATGCCCAGTGAACCACATACATCATCATGTATGTTTCCACTAAGTTAGTTGCCCGTTCAACTCTTGGCCTATGAACGGTATTTTAGTCATTCTCTTTTTAGAAAAGATTTGCAAGCGCCAAACGATTCAAAAATCAAATGACTCCAAAAATCCATTTGCATGGAGTTCCTTCATGTGTTCTTCTCTAACATGACCTAAATGGCGGTTCCACAAATAAGTGGAATTCAAATCATTTGCCTTATGGCATTTTAGCGGCAGTGTTATGTATGTGTGTTTCACCATTAAGATTTATAATAACTTATCCATCGTACATGGAGTAATGTCATAATTTGAACAACTCATTGTTTTCATTTGACCAGAGCAAAATAACAATTATTAAGTTCTTTATTATAAATTCTAAGGGCTAGATAGAATGCCAGCGACGAACATAATAACACTTTATTTTTTTGTTCCAGACGTGCATTCCTATCATATTCCTTGTCAGTCACTTAGGCCATTGTATTCTTGTATTGCGTTGTTTTGTATGACACTTCATACCAATCAATATGGTACAAATACCCAAGAATTTCATTGTGTGACCAAACTAGGAATACAACCATAACATGTATATCATTTATATACACCTGAGCTAGACTTTTTAGTCTTTTCTTTCTTTCTGCCAAAATATCTTTTGTAGTTTCTCTTTTAGCTTTCCTCATTCTCAGAAAACACTTCACCTTCAATAACTTCTAGGTTTGTTGGTCAAATACCAATAACCTTGAGGTTCTTATTTTGAAGTTGATCATCATATGACAAGTGTTCCAGATTTCACTATTAGTAACTTTGTAATATGATGAACAATTTCACTCATAATTTTATCCATCATGAAGACTTTCCGAGACCATGTCTGTACATGCTAGGCTCGTAAAGTTTAACCTTAGTATTCTCATGTGCAAAAATTGGCTTGCACCCGTTGTATGCACACGTAGAATCTATCACACCCGATCATCACGTGATGCCTCGAAACGACGAGTCTTAGCAACGGTGCATACTAAGGACGATCACTTCATGGATATGCGAATATCGTTAGTGCCCCAATAGTTGGAGGATTGGGACGCCTTGCGTCTTCAACCTTCGTACATTCCCATAAAACTTATGAGTTTATGTAGTCTCACCAAATTATATTCTATCATCTTGCAATAAGGTCTTAGATATCACATATATCTCATACCTTGATTATTTCCGAAAACTAAATTTTCAGCTCCTTACTTTTCAAACTGATTTGAACTTCAAGTTTCACGGAGACAAGATAACTTTAGGTACTAATTGAAACCATAGCTCTTTGAATCAACAATGTGAGGTTTACTAAAAGTTTGCAATAGGACTTAATCATTTCTTGATTCTTTAACAATACGGTACCAGTCCGTAAAGTTTCTTGTCGGATTTTAACAGTATTTCTATCTCAATTACAAGACTAGTGCATGGTAGAAAACGGATGCCAATACTACAAAATTAATTCAAAATACTACTCGGACTATGTTTATGATAATTAGTTCATGTTTTAATCTAATTACTAATGAACTCCCACTTAATACAACATCCCTCATAGTTGTTAAGTGGTACATGATCCACATCCACTACACCAAAACCGATCATCACGTGAGATGATGTAGCTTCAATGGTGAACATCAACATGTTGATCATATCATCCATATGACTCGTGTTCAACCTTTCGGTTTCCTGTGTTCCGAGGCCATGTCTGTACATGCTATGCTCATCAAGCAAACCCAAGTATTCTGCGTGTGCAAACATGGCTTACACCCGTTGTATGTGAACGTAGAGTCTATCACATCCGATCATCACGAGATGCTTCGAAACGACGAACTGTAGCAACGGTGCATACGAGGGGAGAACACTTTATTATCTTGATATTAATGTGAGGGATCATCTTATAATGCTACCGTCGCGATCTAAGCAAAATAAGATGCATAAAGGATTAACATCACATGCAATTCATATGTGATATGATATGGCCCTTTAGTCTTTGCGCCTTTGATCTTCATCTCCAAAGCACGGACATGACCTCCATCATCAACGGGCATGATCTCCATCATTGTCGGCGTAGCGTCAAGGTCCATGGCGCCGTCTTCATGGTTGTTCACCGCATGTAGCAACTATTACAACTACTTTGAAATAATACTACAACATGAAATATAAAGACAACCATAAGGCTCTCGCCGGTTGCCACAATACAATAATGATCATCTCATACATATTCATCATCACATCATGGCCATATCACATCACCAAACCCCGCAAAAACAAGTTAGACGCCTCTAATTTGGTTTGCATATTTTATGTGGTTTAGGGTTTTCGAGTAAGATCCAATCTACCTACGAACATGAACCACAACGGTGATACTAGTGTTGTCAATAGAAAGAGTAAATTGAATCTTCACTATGGTGGGAGAGATAGACACCCGCGAAGCCACTTATGCAATACAAGTTGCATGTCGAGCGTGAAGCAAGTCTCATGAACGCGGTCATGTAAAGTTAGCCCGGGCCGCTTCATCCCGCCATGCCGCAAGATGCAAAGTACACGAACTAAAGACAACAAAGCATCAACGTCCATAATACCATTGTGTTCTACTCGTGCAACCAATCTATGCATAGATACGGCTCTGATACCACTGATGGGTTTCGTAGCATAGAAAACAAAAAATTTCCTACCGCAAGAACGAAAACACAAGCCAAGATCTAATCTAGTAGATGGTAGCAACGAGAAGATCATGAGACTAACCCTCGAAGATTTCCAAAGCCTAACGAGATTAGATCTCGTGGTGGATGTAGTCGATCACTTGCCGCTTGCAAAAGTGCGTAGAAGATCTTGACCGCTTGCAAAAGCGCGTAGAAGAACTTGACGGTGCCACAATCGGGCAGCACCTCCGTACTCGGTCACACGTACGGTGTTGATGAAGACGACGTCCTCCTCCCCGTTCCAGCGGGCAGCGGAAGTAGTAGATCCTCCTCGGAATCCCGGCTGCACGACGGCGTGGTGGCGGTGGTGGTGGAGAACTCCGGCAGGGCTTCACCTAAGCGTATGCGGGAGTTGTATGTGGAGGAGAGGTAGCTAGGGTTTGGGGAGAGGGGGCTTGGGCGCCGGCCAACTAGGGGCTACGGCCAAGGGTGGCAAGGTGTGGCCGGGCCCTCCCCTATGCTCCTCATTATATAGGTGGAAATCCCCAAGAGTTGTAGTCCAAGTCTTCGAATAAGACCCCAACAACAAAACCTCCCAAAAGTGGGAAACCTACTCAAGGGGGGAGTCCTACTCAAGGTGGGGCTCCCACCTTTCCTTGAGGTGGGTTGGCCAGCCACCAAGGTGGAGCCCACCTGGGACTCCTCCCCCTTAGGGTTTGGCCGGCCATGCAAGGTGGAGTCCCTCCGGGACTCCACTTTCCATGGTGATTTCTTCCGGACTTTTCTAGAACCTTCTAGAACCTTCCATAAATGCACCGGATCATTTCCAAACTTGGAAAGTGACTTCCTATATATGAATCTTATTCTCCGGACCATTCCGGAACTCCTCGTGATGTCCTGGATCCAATTCGAGACTCCGAACAAAACTTCGAACTCCATTCCATATTTCATATCTACTTAAACGACATCAAACCTTAAGTGTGTCACCCTACGGTTCGCGAACTATGCAGACATGGTTGAGACTTCTCTCCGACCAATAACCAATAGCGGGATCTGGAGATCCATAATGGCTCGCACATATTCAACGATGACTTAGTGATCGAATGAACCATTTACATACGATACCGATTCCCTTTGTCACACGATATTTTACTTGTCCGAGGTTTGATCATCGGTATCTCTATACCTTGTTCAACCTCGTCTCCTGACAAGTACTCTTTACTCGTACCGTGGTATGTGGTCTCTTATGAACCATTCATATGCTTGCAAGCTAATTTAGACGACATTCCACCGAGAGGGCCCAGAGTATATCTATCCGTCATCGGGATGGACAAATCCCACTGTTGATCCATATGCCTCAACTCATCGGGATGGACAAATCCCACCTTTATAACCACCCATTTACGCAGTGGCGTTTGATGTAATCAAAGTACCCTTCCAGCATAAGTGATTTACATGATCTCATGGTCGAAAGGACTAGGTAACTATGTATCGAAAGCTTATAGCAAATGAACTTAATGACGTGATCTTATGCTACGCTTAATTGGGTGTGTCCATTACATCATTCACATAATGACATCACCTTGTTATTAATAACATCCAATGTTCATGATCATGAAACTATGATCATCTATTAATCAACAAGCTAGTTATACAAGAGGCTTATTAGGGACTCCTTGTTATTTACATAACACACATGTATCAATGTTTCGGTTAATACAATTATAGCATGGTATGCAAACATTATCATAAACACAAAGATATATTATAATAACCATTTTATTATTGCCTCTTGGGCATATCTCCAACATATTAAGCATGCTGCACACTATGCTGGCTATAGCTACAAAACTGGTCTTCAGTTACAATGTTTCTCTCCCGGCCGGCCGCAAGTTAGATAATCGTTGGCTTCCTATAACTCAAGGTACATCCACTCGTATGTCATTGTCAGCAAGTTCATTTAAATAAAATAACGGAGGCAAAAACTTTGCCTCATCTATTAAGAAGAGAGTGTACAGTTTTTACGAGAAAACCGTAGAAAAACCTACATTGGGTCAAACCCACGTAAACAACACACCCACAACCAAAGCCTAACAGAGAACCGAACAACATGACAACATCCACACTAGCCAACACAAGAGACCACAAAGCGACACGAGCGAACGCTCCAAACGCAACACTCCAACACCATGCTTTCTAGCGACGATAGCTCCGGCCAGCGCTGCTCCTAAGGTAGTCTTCCACCTTCTAAATTTTGCCCCTCGAAGACTTCTCCTCTAGGAGGAGAGCAATATCCTTGCTAGATCGAGGGCTAGCCGCCTCCAATTTGGCGAGGAGGTCGCAAAGCTCACTAGCAAAGAGCGCATCAGAGTTAGGTGCCAAAGCACCTGCCTCGCTAACCTTGTCGCTACAACGGCTTGCCTCCACCGGCGATGGTGCGGAAGTCACCCCCGAGGTCACAAGCGAGTCCGCCTGATGGTGAACCATAGAAAGAGGAGGGGAAGGGTCCTCACACAGCTCATGCAGGCCGGGCATGATCTGGATCACAGGCATGATCCCATTGATACCCGCGCACTCAGGGGCAACTGGCACATCAGGCTGCGGTGATGTGGAGGCCCGAGGGGATAAACAACGAAACACGCATTCCTCCCCAACCAAATCTAACTCCCCACGGGTCTTGTGAACAATGGCTTCATCATCAGCCTTTGATGCCATCACGTCGACCGCATCATCATCAACAACCACAGACGACTCTTGCTCATAGAACTCACAGGAAGAAAACAACTCCGCACGCCCCACAGACTCGGTAACACGCGCCAACAAAAGCTTGAATTTTGCAGCTTCCTCGCGCAAAGGACGAGCCACCTCTTCGATGCGGATGACGACAAGCTGAAGGATCTCCGTGCGCAAAAGGGCAAACTGGGACTGCAAAGTAGGGTCCAAACCGGTGTTGGCATTGGAACCTTTGCAACACCCTGAAGGAGACCTAGGCGGCACCATCACACGTAGCGACGAGCAGCCCACGACCTCAGCCCAACTACCGGTCAATGCGGGCTGACAAGGCTGGACAAACTGGGAGCAACTCTTCTGGCAAGGAGCGCGAGCGACCGGAGAGCGATCGCGAGCAGCCGGAGAGCGAGCACGACATAACCTTTTGTGATGCCCTGGGCGACGGCAACGAATGCATCTGAAGTAGTCGCGGCATGCGCTGACCTGGTGGCCACGCTTGAGGCAACGAAAGCACCTTCCTCGAGCCCAACGCTTGAAGGCAAGGCTACGCTCGGAACCTTCCCTTGACGGCTCGAGGTAAGATCCCTTGTTGGAGCGGCGCCGTCGACCCACACGCTCTCAGCCCTCCTCAGCTTCAAAAGAAGCAACAGTAGCAGCAGATAGGCCGCCGCATGCCGACACCGAAGAAGGATCAAACAGACAAGTATTCATCTTCTCAGGCATCATCCCCTCAATGTGCACATCATCGGTGCCCTCCATCTTCTCCGGTGTCTTCTCTCCATCATGCACATCATCGGTGCATTGGGCATCACCAGAGACGTTGACATCCCTGACGGGCGACAATGGCGGAGTTTGGGGAATCTCCTCAAGCGGTGGCTGCGACAGGGACCCAATTCCCTCAACCATCACGGCAGGGTCACGCAGCTCACTGCAAGGAGGGCGAAAAGCAGCAGCATATGCCAATGCAGGCTTGCGGAAGCGACGGGCTCGGTGCATCTGGCCACCAACGGTCGGGCTAGACCTGCGGCGAGCGAGAGCAGCTGCAGCAAGCATGGCGGCAGGCTTCGGGGCTGGCCCGTCGAACGGGGCAGTCGGAGGCTGCGGCAGCATGCCAGCTGGATAGACGAAGGCGCCTCGAGCTCACCCAGGGCCGCCCATGGTGGCAGACGCGCGGACTGCGTCGTCTGGTGATGAAGGCAGGGGCAGCCCTGACGGCGGCAACGAAGCTAACCAGCACTGCAGCAGCCCTTGCGTTATCCCCACTCCCACTTTCTTGCTGGAGTAGGCGGGAGCTTCTGCAGAAGGCCGAGGTCGCGGCTCACGGAGGAGATGCGCAGAGAGCAGCACCGCACGGAACAGGGGCGGCCACTCCGACTCCGGCAACTGCAGCGCTTGATCTTGGGACGGATGGAGAGAGGATGCTGATAGGATACCGGATCTGGTCGAGGTGGAGGCGGAGCTGGCCGGAGGTGGGAGATCAAGGCGGCAGCGGTGAGACTTTCCCTGTCGCGGCCATGATCGGGGGAGCAGCTACCAGACTATACGGATCCCAGCAAGTTCATTTGAAATACAGCAAACATCATCATCTATTATATACTATTATATACTAAAAGCACAATACGGAGGTCTAAAATAGAGACATCACGTTAATCCACATCATCAAAATTATTTTAACTGTTAGATCCATAATTTACGGCTATGATTTATGATTTAATGAGAAATTAAAGGTGGGTCGTGTACAAGATAAGTCAATGTTGACATCTTGGCATGCTCATGTCCCGTAACTAAACAGACAATAATAACTAGACTAGACCAAAACGTGTTGCATCGTCAAAAAGCAAATCTAAAAATGAAGGAAGAAAAAACGAAATATACCATATGCCAAACGCCCAACCACACGAAAAAAGTGGTTCCTGGCCGCTGTGTCCGCCTTGGTGGCCTTAGGCAATTGCCTATATATGCAACGTCACGGATGGGTGGATTGCAATTTGCAATCACCAAATCACATCGTAAATACAGCTGCTCCTTACACACCACATGGATAAATATTAATTTCTACAAAGTCTGACCGGACATTATCGCTGTATAGCTAGCGGAGAGAGAGTGATGACTACTTCCTTACAATTCACAATTATTTTATCTTTTGGCTTTGGTCAAAATTAAACTTTGTCAAATTTGACAAAATATTAAAATAGAGATACCACGGTAGTCCATATGACTTAAATTATTTTAAGTGTTAGATCTAAAATATGTGGCTAGGACATAATAAATTTTTAATGGTTATGTCACTATGGGGTCCGATTTGACACGGTGTAAAATAGTTGTGCCGGAAGGTATCACATTAAGTGAATGTGCGTTCCGATCTAAACAAGGAAAATGATGTATGTTCAATCAATTAAAAAATTAAAGATTATGTGTGTAGTTTCGCGAAAAGGAAAGATTTAAAACTCCTTGTCAAGCACATCTCGAAAATAAACTGGTGTGTAATAGAGTCCAACTCAATATCGACTAACTCTAAAGTGCAAAGTAGGAAAACTAAACAAACGTAAATTATTGATTAACATTTCAATATACTGGGAAATTGTGTGATCTACCTGTTTGAAATATGACGTGGTATGAGGACTAAAAATAGAACATATACAGGCATACACGCACATTAGCTATAAACTGTTGTATACGGGTGCATGACCGTGTTTATAAAAAACATATGGTTAATAAAAAAATTACTAATTAAATTGCAAAATAGTATGAAAATAAATAAAACACTTTGCGTACCGCGTCGCTGGATATATATGACAATTGTTCATCAAACCAGCAGTAGCTACACACTCTGATGTATGAGTGGTTGCACAAACATGTCGTACACGAATCGTACGAAAAAATCGTACATATAGCAAGTCTAGAAAATAAATACATAAGTTTTTAGAATAATAAATTAAACTTTTCATTCAATCTAATTATATTGATTAATAATAGAACACATACACACGCACGCACTCCAGATATAATCTTTCATATACGTGTGCATGAAGAACTATCATGTTGGGCCTTTTAACTCGTACAATTTCAGTCCACTCCAAAACAGGAAAGTTCGGATTTTTCTCAAAAAAAAAAAACAGGAAAGTCCGCTTATATTCGCAAAGATTATCTTTACTATTAAATTGGAGTTGGGGATGGTGTGTCACTTTGACATCAAACATTGAAGCAATCCTAACCGTAGATCACCCTCACAAACGCCCACTAAACATGGTCTGATCACATGCGCGTCAAATCTTTACTATTATATTGGAGTTGGGGATGGTGTGTCACTTTGACATCAAACATTGGAGCAATCCTAACCGTAGATCACCCTCACAAACGCCCACTAAACATGGTCTGATCACATGCGCGTCAAATTTGTTAGTAAACAACATTTAAGGAAGTATATCTGGGTATCCCGCGTCAAATATGTGACTGCCGTCAATCAGGGATCCCCTCAATCATAGGAATTCGAAAATACATGGAAAGCAATCAAGACTTTCCAATCGTCCGATTACCTTCCAAGAGAAAATTACAGTGCATGTCTCCTCCACATAATTTCCTTCCCTGTATATTCCACCAAACGCGTGATTGACAAAGATTAGAGCTTAAGTTAGCGTTGCTCTTCTTGCAAAAACTGCTAATATTTGGTACAATCTTTGCCCACGTCACATGAAAAATTAGTTGTTCTCGATGTTATACATCCTACTCACCGTGAGCAGTGTCTTACCGTAAGCTCTCTTTTAAATCATCGCGTTTGGTGGTCGTTATTGAAAGCATCTCGGGCCGTCCAATCTAACCTTGTGTCTCTACTCAATATTTGGCCACTGATTGGTTTCCGCGCGAGTCACTTCCTCTTTTATCATTACCGCTAATTAAGCTGTGGTATGATACCATTTTGATTCTATACCAAGCATGCTCTCCATCAGGTTGGGTTGCTCCTTTTATTCGCTCTACATTTAAGGCTAGCATTGCTTTTTTTTTCCTTGCATGGTGGTGCATGAGCATGCAATGCTCAACAGCTCACGGGTCATCAAATGCTAGCGAATAACTCTAGATTACCCTAATTATATGCTGACTTATTTATTTCCTTTCCTCGCTCTCTTTCTCATCAGCGCTCGACGATCCTGTTTCTTGTACGCGCCAGTCCTCCTTTTCTCCATCCCGGTCGATGACGCCCCTGCCATACTCAGGCACTACCTTCCAGCGTCCACTCCAAATTGTGTCAGCTCATCCCGGTAGATCGCGTGCTCGACGTCAACTACACTGCTCATCAAGTTTGGACCTCTCACGACGATGGTTACCCTGTAGCCATCCGAGAGGCAGTACGATTGCTCTGGCCAAGGAAAAAAGGCGATCCTCACGGTTGGCCAGTTGTGTCCACTACCCATGCGGAGGCGTATCGGCGATTAGTACAATGTTTCAGTGATAAGAAGCGTCACCACCACTAACTGATGGCGTGTATTGACGGTGATTTTTTTGGTTTCAGATCGTGCAACTTATGATCATGGCAGCTGCTATGTTTCTTCTGCCGCAGGTACATATCATAAAACACAAAGTGGAACCTGGAACAAGGGGCCCGACGTGCGAGGTTGCAGTTCAGCCTGTAATGTGACACTGCCGGTGTACAAACTCAAACTCCTGTATTTAATCCACTGCAAAAGTTAGGCATAATTGTTGTTGTCTTGTTCTTTTCGCTCCATAATCATTAGTTTGTATGCCATTGCTTTGTGCTAACAGCTGATCTTCTATTAAATACTCCTCTGTGAGAATATTTAACTGTATTGTGATTATTTTTTCTTTCATTTTCCCCCTAAAGTACTTCCTTTTATGTTGCACAAGAGTTAGTCTCTAAATAACAAATTGATTGAGCTGACCCTTTTATTTTATGCCAAGGAGCTCCTTTTGATTGTGGTGATCCTAGGTAGCTTCATGTTACTATATTATCACTTGCTTGCCGTAAGTTTATGAATAATAATATGAGTGCAAAACAATAATCTTCATACTGCCATTTTTAGGAGAAGCTGTCCGTACTACCATCTGCACAAGCTAATTGGGCGATCAACATTTTCAAGATGATCTTTATCACTGCCTCTGCCCATAAATATATGTCTAAGATTTATCTAAATCTAGATATGTCTAAGCGCTATTTAGTGTCTAAATACATCTATATTTAGACAAATCTTAGACGTTTTATTTATAGACCGAGGAAGTTTTAGATTACAATCGGTGGTGTTGGTGGGTAAAAAATCGGATCAAAGTTTTGGTATGACAAAAAGTTCTTTCCCTGGTACGTTAAAAAATAGTGTTGAAATCATGTACTCGTGGCCAAGCATCCGATTTTTTTCTGTACGGCTCGCCCGTCCTTCATACATAGTCCTGATTCAGTGTCACCGGCCCACACGATCGGCACGGCCCACACGGCTGCAAGGAAGAGTGATCCGTCTACGCGGCCATGGCGAGGGCGGTCGCCATCGCGTGCGTCGTACCTTAATCGAGGCCGCCGCAGAGAGACAAAAAGATGACCGGGCTTGTAGCGGGCTGGTGGACGATGATTTTTGTCTCTCGCGGCGGCCTCGATTAAGGTTCGCAAGTGGGATGACCACTAGAGAGGATTGTCTCCAAGATAGACGCTGGTGACTTGCTCATGATTTGGTAGAGGAGCCGCTTCGTCAAGACATTATTTGTCTTTTTACACAGGGCACAAAAAATGTTGGTTTTATGTGAAACATTACATGCACACATAGAACATGTGCCCCCTACATGCTAAATTGTTTTCCTATATGCCCCCTACATGCTAAATTATTTTCCTATAAAAAATTATGTTCTAAAATATGTTTTACACACACCAGGTGCATATATGTACCCGGGAACAGTTTTGGTTTTCCCTTTGACTGAAGTATTTTTTATTTCTTTTGAAGCACGGTCTCAAGTTGTTACAATTCATTGCCGAAAAAGGCATTTTGGGATATAATTTTGGGGTATATGTGCTGGTATTACAATAACATGGTAAGCCAATAAAATAGCATGCCAATATTTTTGTGGAACCAGGAACATCCAAATTTGTAGGACTATTGAGAACAAGCAAGTGCGAGGTACTGGCGAGCCCTCTGGGGCTATCCACGTCACGATAGGCGCGTGGCTCGCACGGGCTGGGCTGGGCACCTTCGCGAGATTGGGGATCGCGGGAGAGGAAAAGTAGGTCGGGAGAGAAAGAAATAGTCATTAAAGTGTGTCATATGTCAAGATTTTGTTTTGGAGGCCTTATGAAAAATCAGACTGAAATTTGCACGTTCATTTTTTTCATTTTCTACATTGTCGTCAACTTTTTTTTGCATTGTAGATTTCTTTATTTAGAGATAGAGTATTTTTTTTCAATTGTATATATTCGTTGTATCAACTTAGAGTTTTAGGGTTATTATTTTTAGATGTACATGAAATTAAAGCTAGAGGGCCGTAGCAACGCACGGGCATTCAACTAGTGGCGTTAGTATAACAATATTGTAGGCATGTTAATCATGTGAAAACCATATCGAGTATTTCTATTTCATTTATATAAGAACCGTTAAACTTTTATATAATACCTACCCCAAAATCTTGATAGACCTTCATGATGCCATTCTTTTTCCGCTTTGCACCATTCATTCAATATAATTATATTGATTAATAATAGAACACATACACACGCACGCACTCCAGATATAATCTTTCATATACGTGTGCATGACCGAGTGTATAAAAAATATAGAGTTACCAAAATAAAAATGCTAATAAAAATTCAAAATAGTATGATAAACAACAAACTCTTTGCGTACGGGACCAGTTACATACGACATGGAACCGAATGGGCAGCAGTTAACACAGTCTGATGCATGAGCGGATGCGTGACCGAGCAATAGATCGTACGAAAAAGATCTTACATATAGCAGGTCTAGAAATAAATACAGAAGTTCTTGAAAAAAATAAAATCATATATATTGCATCCAATTGAAAATTAAAAGCTACTTGCACCATAAAAGCTCATTCAATAACATTGGATAAACAATAATTAATACATAGTGATGCGACTTTAATTTTAATTCTAAATATAATATCAAATAGAAAAGAGACATGTGAATATAATTTTAGTTTGGTATTTTTTTTTTTTTTTTGAAATGGCACTGCCATGGTTCATATACAAAGTGAAAAGGAGTAAAGATCTTCCATGCATATTTGTATTTTATTTCAATACTATTTTTATTATCTTCAAAACCATAAAACATCGTGGCATAATATTGATATACACGAATATATATAATTTTAAAGAAAATAGACAAAAAAAATTAAGAGTAAGTAGTTTCGCGAAAAGGAAAGAGATAAAACTCCTTGTCAAGCACATCTCGAAAATAAACTGGTGTGTAATAGAGTCCAACTCAATATCGACTAACTCTAAAGTGCAAAGTAGGAAAACTAAACAAACGTAAATTATTGATTAACATTTCAATATACTGGGAAATTGTGTGATCTACCTGTTTGAAATATGACGTGGTATGAGGACTAAAAATAGAACATATATAGGCATACACGCACATTAGCTATAAACTGTTGTATACGGGTGCATGACCGTGTTTATAAAAACATATGGTTAATAAAAAAATTACTAATTAAATTGCAAAATAGTATGAAAATAAATAAAACACTTTGCGTAACGCGTCGCTGGATATATATGACAATTGTTCATCAAACCAGCAGTAGCTACACACTCTGATGTATGAGTGGTTGCACAAACATGTCGTACACGAATCGTACAAAAAAATCGTACATATAGCAAGTCTAGAAAATAAATACATAAGTTTTTAGAATAATAAATTAAACTTTTCATTCAATCTAATTATATTGATTAATAATAGAACACATACACACGCACGCACTCCAGATATAATCTTTCATATACGTGTGCATGACGAACTATCATGTTGGGCTTTTTAACTCGTACAATTTCAGCCCACTCCAAAACAGGAAAGTTCGGATTTTTCTCAAAAAAAAAAAAACAGGAAAGTCCTATGCTTCACAAAAAAAAAAAACAAGGAGCCACCCCTAGCTTATATTCGCAAAGATTATGGCGTTAGTATAACAATATTGTAGGCATGTTAATCATGTGAAAACCATATCGAGTATTTCTATTTCATTTATATAAGAACCGTTAAACTTTTATATAATACCTGCCCCAAAATCTTGATAGACCTTCATGATGCCATTCTTTTTCCGCTTTGCACCATTCATTCAATCTAATTATATTGATTAATAATAGAACACATACACACGCACGAACTCCAGATATAATCTTTCATATACGTGTGCATGACCGAGTGTATAAAAAATATAGAGTTACCAAAATAAAAATGCTAATAAAAATTCAAAATAGTATGATAAACAACAAACTCTTTGCGTACGGAACCAGTACATACGACATGGAATCGAATGGGCAGCAGTTAACACAGTCTGATGCATGAGCGGATGCGTGACCGAGCAATAGATCGTACGAAAAAGATCTTACATATAGCAGGTCTAGAAATAAATACAGAAGTTCTTGAAAAAAATAAAATCATATATATTGCATCCAATTGAAAATCAAAAGCTACTTGCACCATAAAAGCTCATTCAATAACATTGGATAAACAATAATTAATACATAGTGATGCGACTTTAATTTTAATTCTAAATATAATATCAAATAGAAACGAGACATGTGAATATAATTTTAGTTTAGTATTTTTTTTTGAAATGGCACTACCATGGTTCATATACAAAGTGAAAAGGAGGAAAGATCTTCCATGCATATTTGTATTTTATTTCAATACTATTTTTATTATCTTCAAAACCATAAAACATCGTGGCATAATATTGATATACACGAATATATATAATTTTAAAGAAAATAGACAAAAAAATTAAGAGTAAGAATGCCGCCCTCGCATCTGCGAGGGCCACTATGCTAGTTCATAAAAAACCACAATCGAGCGTAAAATATAATCACAAAACTACAACATTTTTATTGGACAGATCTCATAATTTGATCAGTTGGACACTGTTTCTAACAACACGGGTTCACTGGTCAAGTGTCACCTGGAAGAGGAGCAGTTCTCTCCATACAATATTTCCATATGACAAAACTTGAAGCAAACTGTTTCAAAGTTTCCACGTTCTTCTTTACTTTCAACTAAATTTGTTAGAAATTTAAAAGTCCAAATAATTTAATAATTCAAACTAGATATAGTGAGAGTTATGAATGCATTGTGCCCAACCAATTGTAAGAACTAGGATTGAACAACCGTAACGTTTTCCCGAGTTATTGAAAAAAAATTGTGAGTGAAATGGCCGGACAAAATGAGCTCAAATTTTTCTAGATTGTTCACTACACGTCGTCTTTAGTACTAGTATTTTTATCTATAAATAATTTAAGTTGAGTTTCAAAAATTACTTGCCACAAAGTTTAGAAACCAAAACTTCAAAGCGGCAAGGAAGAAACGAGGTTAAAGGATCCCGATTTACTCACTATATGTAGCCAAATTAATGGACTTTCTATTATTTATAAAACATTCAACAAATGTTTGGCCTAAAGTTTTAAAATGTGAAAACTATTCAAATGGCATGGTCAGGTATAAAAAAAAAAAACCCCGAAGAGAACCACTCCCTCTGCCACCTGCAATCTAACTAGTGGATCCGAATTTTCAGAAATGACAGTGTCGAACTGATTAGATCGCAAAATTTGGGTTCTCTTAAACATTTACCCAAAAATTGAGGTTTTGTGATTATGTTTTCTTGAGTTGTAATTATATGAAACCCTAGATAAAAAGTTGTGATTTGTGGTATTTACTATTTTAAAAGTGATACTCCCTCCGCTCACGTATGAAGTACACACGGTGTCCTGGTAGCATCCGGTGTGGATTAATTCTGACCGGAGGTAGTATATGTGACTGTGTACAGGTACATATTTGTTCTAGCTTATTGGTCGTCGGACAATAACATGTTATTAGCTAGTGAACTAGCTAGTCACCAATGCACCTGTCAAATCCCCCAGCATAATGGAGCAAGGCAGATAGCTTAGCAAGTTGCAAGTTCAAGCACTTGTAGGTGCAACTTGCAAGAGGCAGTGGGATGATTATCACGACTGCCGCCCGTGCGTGCAATGCCATGTATCACGACGCTAGGTGGTGTCGTGTGCACCACATGCGTCTGTCCTAGGGTCACGTACATACGACCACAACACTCCACATTATACGTGTACTAATCGTTGTTTTTACTCCTTAATGAGTGTGCGGCGCAAAACAGAGGAGAAAACTTAGTTAGCCTTGGCCAGAGCTCAGCCACACATATAAGTGGAATTGCAAACATGAAATTTGCTGTTGCGGATGCAATGCCGCCTCACTCTTACCTGGGCTTTTCATGACAAATCCCTAGCTACCTAGGGCTTATAACCACATGATTCATATGACAGGTACAGACAAAATAGATGAAGTGATGGGTTTCATTATCACCGTACAATCACCATTGGTGCGACGAGACTAGAAGAGAACGAAAATTTAACCACCATGAGGGACATCTACAATGGAGGTCCGTATTTCGAACACAAAAACTGTCTGTTTTAAACTTTTAATTCGTTTGTTGTAGCCCGCTGACCTTCCGGAGGCCCATATCCATTAGCGGGTGGCAGTGCACCCAACGGCACCCCGGTTTGGTCTACGGCTGGCAATTTTAGGACAATTTCACATACTTTGCAGCTATATTTGTACACATAAATATTTTGTGAATAAAACATAGCATCTAGTTTATAAAACAAATACAAAGTTATGGGTAATGCATAGTTCATTACAATCATTTGAGTTAAAATAGAATAAATAGGAAATTACTACTGGTTTCCAACATGAATTCACATATGCTGGACCAAATTTTTCTAGAGCTAGTTGTCAATTGCACGGTCTCACATTTCATGAGGCACATGGAGAAAATCGGTGGTCCAGACTCGAGCGCAATCAACTCGCCCTGAAATTCCCAGCTTGGCCTTACACATTGTCACCGCGCTCATGCTCAACGATCATATTGTACATGATTACACAAACAATCATGACCTCCCACATTGTTTCCCTACTCCATGTCCTACCAGGGTCCCAAACAATAGCCAACGAGATTGCAGCAGATTGAATGTCTGTTCCACATCCTTCCTAGCAGATTCTTGCTCTTTAGCAAAGCTACTCTCTTTATCATCTTCGGGTAATTATGTTTTTTGATTATCTTAAAAAATATGGTCTAGGAAGGACACATACCATTGGCTAGATAGTACCCTTTTTCATAGTGGTGGCCATTGATATCATAGTTGACCATTGGCACATTTCCTTTCATAAGTCTAGAGAAGAACAAAGATATTTGAAGCACACTGATGTCATTGTGAGAGCCTCCCATGCCGAAGAAAAAATTTCAAATCTAAAGATCTTGTGATGCAACCACCTAAATATAACAATGTGCACACTTCCGCATGGTTATGGTCATTCCCGTACCAAGCGAATGGATAGTGCATGCAAGCTATGCTTTCAAGCATACCGTGAAATCCTTCTGACTCATTGATTGACAATAGTCATGCGGTGTGGTTCCCTCAGGTATTCCTTTGGAAACAGTTGAACCACTGCTTTGCAAAACCTGTATTTTGACTCAAGGCAAGTGGACTCACTCATATGAATGTACTCATTTACTACGTTACTGGATACTCCATGCACAAGCATCCTCGCACTTGAAGTGCATTTTCAGTAAGAAGGGAAGCCAAGTTTACTACCAAGTATGTTATCAACATTTGTCGGTCTGCGAGCCGGCGTTCACATCAGAACAAAATTGGTCAGGTTAATTCCTAGTTAACCATCCACTTACCAACCAGAAGCATATAATAATAAGTAATCAATACGTATGGCACCCTGGTGTTTCTTTACTACTCCCCTGGTAAGCATTTGCCACACAGTATTAGCACGGGGCTCAAGCAAGGGAAGCAACGTCCCCAAGGCCCAAGTTAGTCAATTTGTGACTGACCGATCTAGTTAATTTTAACCACTTGGCCGCCCGCGCGCATAGGGAAGCAGTGGCGCTGCAAGCATGAGAGACCGCGTGCGGTCAGACACGATCATGCCGGCCATGTCGTCTGGGCGGCGCGGCCGGCTGGTCCTGGCGGTTGGCGGCCGATCCAAATCTTGGACGGTTATAGGTCACATGGAAGAGCACAAAATCCTAGCGATATGGGCAACTTGCCATGATTATATAATCTTGTTTATGAGAGAGATAATGATTGTAAAGCTTAAACTACAATTAATCGGGATTTGGGGGACATGCTGGCCAGATTCAGGTATATATGAGTTGGTGAGGCCGTGACCCACTTGGAGTTCAGAGTTATATTGTCAGTTCCTGATTTAGAAAAGGAGTATATATGCTAAGGGGTTGAATGTATAATATAAACAAGTTGAATTGAGTGAAGAACATGAGAGCTTGCAGTTGGAGACTTGGAGTAGGTCACACGGTCGTCACATCTAAAGCTAAGTAGGTGGAGTGCGTGCTTTCTCGTGCTGTTGTTGACTTGAGAGAATATTCTACGTGCTCCTGTCGATTAGATTAATCCCTGATCTTGGTGGTTAAGTCAGGTCCAACATGGTCATCACACGAATCAACATGGCCCAATTAATAGCGGCATAGCGCACACTGACAGACAGCCAGCCGCTTGACCGCCGCGGCGCCGCCCAGCAGTTAGTTAGTTGCTTAATTAGCTAATTAATAACATCGTACGTGCATGTGTTAACGTTATACTCGTCCTCCTGAGTAACGGAAGTGCTCCACACACGACAATCTTTGTACGATCTCTGTCCGACAATGCTTTTTCACAGTGCTAATTTTCCACTGGATCCACCACCACTAACTAATCATCACTCATCAGCCGGTGCCGTATACAAGTACTAGCGTTGGCTTCTTCAGCATCACTACATCTATCAAGGCTCACAAGTATGATCCAACGCTTTGATCTGCCAGTTCTGCACAAAGCTGATGGATTGACAAGGTATCGACTTCTCATGGAATATAATCTGTCAGAGCATCTTCTTCGGCGCCTCTCAAATAGGTGTAGGTACTGCCACCGGCAGTGCACTATCTGGGCCGCCGACACGCCTTCCTCTATTTGTGGAAGGTTGTCCGCGCCGTCGCCGACCCCGGAGAACTCCCAGTCCTCCTCCGCCTCTTTTGGCGCCGCTGGCGGAGAAGGAGCGGCGAGGTCAACAAAATTGCCGTAGTCCTTGGCGGACCACTACTCCACCTCCCGCGTGATTCCACCTTGGGGCGGCGAAGGTAGAGGCGCCTGCGTGGAAGCGAGCCCGGCGCTTCCTTCTTAACCTCCTTCTTCACCGGCACCATCCTTCAGGGCCGGTGCGGAGGAGCTGCCTCACGGTCCGTCGCGGATGACAATGCCGCCGGATGGCCTCGCGTACGGCACGGAGACCTACCAGCCACCGGATCCCGACGAACCGGAGCGTGAGCTTCCCGACGCCGCACGTCTCCGTGCGTGCACATGCGGCGGCGACGGCATGTGCTGCGCCCGCGGTAAGTAGACGGGCCAGCGAGGTGGGTCGATGCCGTAGATCCGCGAGCGGTAGCCATACGCCGCGAGTGTCACGTCGACGTCGCGGTCGTCCCACCAGGTTCTACGGCCAGTGCGGTTGAACCGCCCAGCGTTAGGGCCGTTGGACCTAGCAACCTTGACATCGTGCTCCTCCTGGAAGACGCGGCGCCACTCCGGGCTGGTAGGCGCCCGGGTCGAAAATGCGTCTGGAACATGCTTCAGTGGGGCGACGCATCGTGACCGGGCCATCCGCAACGACGCAAACCCATTGCATATTTGCGGCTGGAATGGCGTCGCGGCGGACGCTACGCGGACGCCCTAACTGACCGCTCGTTTCTCCACCGGGCTCGCCTGGTAGCGAGGCTGTATCGAGGGTGTCGCATCCGCAGCCATCGCTTCCACGGTCAGCGCTTCCGTGTGTGTGCCGCAGCCTTCGACATCAATGCCGTGGCTGCCTCTTCTGCGCGCGCACTGGCGGGCGGCGGCTGGGCTTCTGCGCCACCTTCAATGGGCGTGGGCTCCTCCACCCCCACCACCGGCCTGGGCTCCGCCACCTCCACCACCGTCGGCGGCATCGGCGTATGTTCTGCTGCTTCCCATCTGGCCGTGGGAGGTACCGAAGCTCGTCGTGATCGACAACAACGATGAGAACCAGTAGGCGCAGACGTTCTTAGGGTTTTCATTTTCCTTTCTTTTACTATGTAAATTATGTTTTCATGTTATAAAAAATGAAAAATCGAGAAAAAAAAATGTGTCGTGCCGCTGGAGCCACCCCGATGCAAACGGACGCGCGGTCGATTTCGACCATTTAAGCCGACGCAAACGGACACGCGCGAACATTTTTGGACGCTGAAATGCGTCATCCCGTTGGAGATGCCCGTAGAGTCGCAACGAAGAAGGAATGCAGATGGAGAATATAGATTTTGTCTTAGGCTACGATGTTTGGATTCGTCCTTGCCTGGATTTTCAAGTAGGTACGCAGGGTCGCCCAGATCGTACGAATATCGGACGTAAAACGTCGTGTGTATAGCAGCGCTCCCTGAGTAATCTAGTTGGCAACTACAAAGGGATGTGAGCCAGGCCACATTAATTTGTTAATGAAGAACTACAAGTTCGTCGTAGAGACGTAGAGTACACATTGTTCAAGAACAAATCGACCCGTCAGAATCACATAGGTCTGAATGTCCGAACGATACAACTTTGACTTAATTTTCCCGCAGAATCGATGTCAACTGTGTTCAAGAACCGGCCGATCGATCTCTCACAATAACAATGATCGATGCAAGTGTGATATCAACTTGTCGTCGATCTGCCCCCGAAACCCGGTCCCAATGTATCTACGTGCATGCACATATATTGGTAGGATCGTGGATGTTAAGCTATAGCACTCCTAAACCCTTAGACATCTTTCATGTGGTAGATCATGAGCTGCGAGCTACGAGACGACATGCATGCATGAAGCAGCGGAAAACCAGCGTTAGCTTAACTTGCGTCTTAAAAAGAAACAGAAAATAGCATGAACACACGAGCATAAACTGACATGGAGTCATGGAGATCGACCAACTCGAGCTCACACATGACATTGATGCATATCTATCCATGAAATTTATTCGTTGGATACACTTCGATATGCATGCTCTCGCGCGCGCGGCGCCCGGTTCCGAGATAACCGACGGATCAACCTCCCAGGGCCGTCGCCGGCACATGGCGCCACATGTGAGCGAGCCACCCATCGCCAGTTCCCATGTCATCCTCACCTGCATTGCCGTCCCAAGGAAGATCTGCAAGATCTTCAACCCAGTATTCTATGACCTGATTGATCTCTCTATTAATTAGTTGTGCCAATAATCTGCATATTTTAAAAATAACCCACACACATATACTAGTACGTACTGTACTACGTAGCAGGAGGTAGTTGCTTGCTTGGTCAATCTTCCTTGGCTTGCTTGGTCCAAAAGAAACATCATAGAGTGTACCATTTTCTTTCTTCTCAAGAAGTTAATGTGTATCTCTGTTATTCTTTTCATTTTTGAATGTGTAGTCCGACATAAACTTACTCAATGTGAGGTCCTGTGGATACACATATGGACAGCATGGTACAAGGAGTTAATGTGTGGTTTGTAGGTATGCTCTCGCTCAAGTAGTCATGTGCTCCTGTTGCATATTTGGGACGCACTGCGGTGGCCCGCGCGTGTGCGATTGAGCCCTTGCAGCTAGTCTGTTTATGGGTCTGCTTCTAGCTCTCGTGATCTCTCCCTCGTCCTCGCATTCATTGGCAAAATAATCATTGATAATATATAGTATGATATGATGCTGCGGAGAGTGAGAAAGATATATACGGCATGATCTAATCATGCATAGATGCTTCTCACACTGAAATCATACCGGCTGGTCCTCGATCTCTCTCTGTCATGCATGAGTGATCCCACCAGAATAACTACCAACGGCCAATACCTACCAGCAGGTCCACGCTTCAATTGTTCTTTACTCTCCATGCATTAGGCATACACGCATCATTAGTTAGCAACAGAAATGACAACGGTTTTACATGCGTAATTTCCGCTATGCTACATACCAGTACACTGGTTTACTTGTGGTACTTAGGGCACGCGAGCGTGCCCGACCTTCGAACTCTAAATGTATCCGTTTTAATATGTTTGGGTCGAGTCATGAACACAAGTTAGACATCCCCCCCCCCCTGCCCATTTGGGTCGGGTCAAACGCAACCGCTTGAGGAATTTATTTATTTTTGGATAATTTTTTATATTGTAAACTTAATTTACATAGTACAAAGTAAAAAAAGACATAGAAATAAAAAATGGGAAGAAACCCTAGGCCTATCTAGTCCTTGTCGTCGTCGTTGGTCAGGTCGACGAGCACCTGCGTTGGTCATGGATATGGCCATGGTACCATTGGTGGCGTCGCTGCCGCTGGAGTGGCGGCGCATGCACGGGCCATTGATACCATGGCGACCTTGGAAGGGCCTACCCATACACAAGCCACCAATTTGATGACTCATGGGTCCATGACCATGATGGCGGTGCCGACGGTAGAGGTGTCGGTGCAGGTGCAAACCGGCGTTGTGAGTTTCCGGCGGACTGGCAGGACTGCCCTTCGTGAGTGATGACTCACGCAACTACATGGCGAGGCCTTGCCACACGCGAGCTCCGAGGTCTACTTGGTCAGCCTAAACACCTCCTCCTTGTCCAGCCCGGGCAGCATGATGGGGAGTTGGTCCTCCATGTTCGTGACATTATCGTACTCCGGTTCCCTAGCGAGGAGTCCGAGGTAGTCGTCGATGTTGTCCTAGACCTCCTTGCGTGGAATGTTCTTGCCCATGAAGAGCTCCCTCTCGACCTCCGGTGGCTTCTCCTCCTTGGTCCCTTACGACCTCGATCGGAGCAATGTTGTAGGCGAACTCGTCATCGCCGAGAACCCGTCGCGATGTCGTGGTTCCCGCCCCCGATTGTCGTATGTGTCTCATATCAGGGTGTTGAGGCTGTTGGAACATGCACCCTTCACGCGTTGAGGTGCCAGCTGACGGGGAGGTGGACGTCGTCCCACCTTGCATACGTCCTACCTCGGTAGAGATCCCACGCCACATCCACGTTGATGTTGATGCAGATGCGCTTCTGCTTGGTCCGCAAGGATCCAACCTTGTTGTCGTCATTCGTCCTCTTTCACGGACAGGACTCGCCCATGGTCCTCTCAAGGGGGTGTTGCCCATGCTCTAGAGAAAGGGGACGCGAGTGACAATGGTGGGGCGGTGTGGTCGAGCGCAGGCACGGCCGCTTGCCTTAAAATGGAAGCAAATGTGGCTGCCGTCAATGTTGGTTTAGCACCCCAAGTGTGTGTGGTATTGATGGCGGCGCAGATGATCAGCGCCACCCGCTAGGCCTAGTATGCGCGCTGAAAGCGAAGCGGGCCATTGATGACGACGCGGAAGGCCACAGTGAAAGATGAAACGGCCATTGGTCGCTGCCAGACGAACCCGAGGACTATGCTGGAGAACACGTGGATGATCTATGCCATGTTACTGCCAACGCATTCCCAATTTGATCGGAGAATGAATCTCCATCAGGCTGTTAGGATGGGCTTTTTCCTATCCTAATGTGTGCGTGGACCGAAAGGAGCCGTGGAGATACCCTTTTACTCCAATCCATGTGCTTCCACTTCATTCCGAAATGTTCGAATCACAGGCGACATTGTTCAGGCCTGGACTAGGAGACGCGAAACTAGATGGATCCGTGTACTTTTTTTTTTTTGCGGGGGAAATATCGAGATTTTATTCCTCTCTAATGGAATTACAGTCAGCCAACAAAAAATCTGAAATGCAGTCTGGGACTTGACCACACTGGCAAGGTAATGGGCTCGGTGATCTCGCAAGTTGCATGCACTGCAGCTGCAGTCATATCAAGTCGATGCACTAGCTTAGCTACCTACTGACCGGAATTACTACACGCTGGGGCCCGAAATCTAACTAAACAAAATGTTTGACAATTGCAACAGACTATCTTTTGTGTGTGGTGAGTTTATCTAGAAGACCAACAAGAAACATTTCGAAGGTAAGGTGTAGAACCCAAAATAGTGCAACAACTTTAAGTTGACGCTTTATATTAATCTATCTAATATTCATGACAGAAGATGAGCTATGCTATAGCAAAGTAGTTTAAACACAATTCATTTGAACATCTACACATTAGTTGGTACTAGCTACTCTCTGTATACAAAAATAAATGTCTCAACTTTTTAGAATACGTACGTAACTACAACTAAAATATGTGTTGATACATCCGTTGTAGACACATCCTTATTTAGATAAAATTAAGACATTTATTTCTAATGGAGGTAGTACTAGCTAGCTAGGACATATAGTGTGGGCGCCAATTGAGCAACATAGGATGGACGTGTCCAGACCTATTTACAGTTGGGTCCATGGACAATAGGCAGCAAATACATGATGGCACGGATGGGCCAAATTAAGAGACGTGGGAGCTAACGTTCATGGTGTGGGTACGTGCATAATGCATGGAGAGCCGGCTTAGCTAGCGAGTGTGTGTGTGCATGGGCTAGGAGTGTAGGACTGTACGTGCTCTGTTCACATGTATGTGCCCGCGAACTGCTTACGCCATGCCTGCACGCATACCGCGTCCGATAGGTCGATATGCCTCTACACCATTTTTTCACCCATATTGCAGATGCCGAAGGTGCGGAACTGTTGGCGTGTCGCCGGGGACTAATCTTGGCTAAGAGCATCTCCACTCGTCTCCCCGACGAGGTCCACGGGCGACATTTTTTCCATCTGGACGGCGAAATTCGGCCCAGTCGCGCCCCCGGTTCCTCGTTTTCGTCCGGATTTGGCCCTTCATCCATCCGGCGAGCCCACGCCATCCCCGGTGCCCCGGGGATCTATCGGGGACTCCGGACGAGTGAAAAGCGGGGAAGGGCCCGATCTGTCGGCGACTCGACACACGAACCCCACCGCCACCTCGCGCAAAATCTCCCCCACCCCTCGTACCTCTCTCGCCGCCGGCACCACCCCGTCGGCTTGTTGCCCAGATTCCGCCGTCCCTCCTTCTCCACCTGCCTATATTCCGCCGTCTTTCGACGAAGGCCTATCTGGCTGCTCCTCCGCCGGCCTGTTTTCCGACTTTGGCCTACTCCTCGTCGCTCGCGGCTCGGGTTGCCTCGACCACGCCCGTCAGGTGTTCGTCCATTTGCCTCGCCGGCCATGGACTCGGACGAAGAGGAGGAGCAGATGTTGAATTGTGAAATTGTGCGCTTCATTTGTTTCAGCACTTGTTAAACATTGTACTGATTATCGCCGAATTTGTTTCAGCAATTTTCGTACTCTTGCTCGCCGAACTTGTTAAATTTTATGTTGAATTTGTTTGAAATATGTCAAATGGTCGAGGTTGGGGGTTTCCTGCCGGGGGGACGGCTGGAACTTCGGTGCTCCCCAGGCCAAATCTTCCTCCAACCCGGACGAAAATTTCGCCGGATTTGGACGTGGGGAGCGCCAACGAGTGGGGATGCTCTAAGGATCTACAGGTTTCCCGGGTGCTGCTGGAGACGGATAGTACAGGGGCTCGAACATAGCAACATGACAAATAATCGACTGCTACTAATTAACGATATCTAGAACAATGATGTAGATTAAAAGTGCAACACGTAGAAAATAAAACGTATCTGCATGTTTCACAAAGAATAGTTGCAAAACCATGGAATTTTAGCGCGAAGAAAGTTCAGCTCTAATTTTTTTAGATTAAACTTTTTTAGAATTAGATATTTGTGAGTGGATTGTTAGATTAGATGTTTTTTATTAGTGGATTTTTATAGAATTATTAGGATTTTAAAGGGAAAACACAAGGGCTTCGTTCAATCATAATGTGCATTGGAGTACAAATAATATTAGGCGTATTTAGAAACCAAATTTTTTGAGGGATAATGGCTCCTTTATTACTCAATCAACATTTGTACAATAGAAGTATCGGGGATTTAGGAGCCATATTTGGCGGCCATGATCTAATGAAATAAAACTACGAGCTAGAATATGATCATGGACATTGGAAATTATCTTATCATGCGTAAATGAAACTGAAGTAAAAAAGAGACATTCCGTTCCGATCTCATTCAAAACGGGATAGTGGATGCTCCTGCATCTTCCATATTGATAGCTTTGATGACTTCCAAGCAATCAGACGCCAGCAGAAGACGTTGAATATCTAGATCAGCTGCCAGAGAAAGTCCTTCACGACCTTGACAGAGATTTTCAAGGGGCCCAAGAACATCAATCATGGTTAAACTTGAGTAATATTTAAAAAATTAGAAATAGATATTTTTTTAATAAAAAAGGAGTAGGGGGCCATGGGCCCCTACCCTAGGAAATCTCCGCCACTGTGAACAAGGGGACTTTGGTGCCGGGTCACCTTAGGGTCCCTAAAACCTATGGGCCGGCCATGTATTCATCTCGGAAGATTGTTGCTACAACTCCCCTACTACCTTGTTCTAAAACTACGACATCTACATTTAATTTAACTTTGTTGATCTGTGGTGCAATCTGAAAGAACATTTCCCGCCCTTTTGGGTTTTGTGTGTTTGACGTCAACACTATGTATATTTTTATGTGTGTCTATGTATACAGGTACATGCCATCAAAATTTGATGGATCGGTGTATTGGTTTTGCTGTTCTGGATGTTCTGCAGGTTTTCTGGATCTGGCGGAAGTTCCGGCCAAGTCTGGCGGAAGTTCCGGCCTGTCTTTTCGGCGAGTTGCCTCTCGGCGCGATCCGGACTCGGTGTTCTTCTTAGGGGCGGAAGTTCCGGTGGAAATGGCCGGAAGTTCCGGCCAGCGGAAGTTCCGCCCAAGTTCGGGCAAGTTCGGAATTGCGAGTTTGTGGCTCGATATGTCTCGTAAGGTTTTTGCCAATTTCCGGAACTTGGCCGGAACTTGGCCGGAACTTCCGGCCACCGGAAGTTCCGCCCAAGTTCCGCCTCCTCATGTGCTTTGCAGGTATTTTTACAGGGGCGGAAGTTCCGGCCCGAGTGGCCGGTACTTCCGGTGGAAGCCGGAACTTCCGGCCGTCCTGGCCGGAACTTCCGGTGTTAGTGGTTTTCGTCCCCAACGGTCAGAACTGAAAGCTCCTCCCATATAAATAGCTTTCTCCTCCAAAGGGACAAGTTGCTCAATCATTGCAAGAAAAATCTGCCAAGCTTCACCACCATTAGAGCCATCTCAAGAACACAAGATTTGCAAGATCTCCTTCCTCCCCCAACCAAAGCTCTTGATCTTTGGGGATTCGAAGGAGAAGACACCGATCTACATCCTCACCGAAGCGTTCTTCATTTCCCCCTCTCTTGTTTGAGGGATCTCATGCTAGTGTTCCTATTTGGTTCCCTAGTTGATTTGTTGTTGATGTATTGTTGTTGATTGTTGTATTGTTACAGATTTGGGAGCCTCCAATTTGGTTGTGGATGTGTGCCCCAAGAACTTTGTAAAGGCCCGGTTTCCGCCTCGAGGAAATCCCTTAGTGGAAGTGGGCTAGGCCTTCGTGGCGTTGCTCACGGGAGATCCGAGTGAAGCCTTCGTGGCTGTTGGTTTGGCTTGCGTAGCAACCACACTCCTCCAAACGTAGACGTACCTTCTTGCAAAGGAAGGGAACTACGGGAATCATCTCCGTGTCATCGCGTGCTACACTCTCGGTTACCTCTATCCCACTCTCTCTACTATTGTGTAGCTATACCTTGGTTAGTTGATATCCTTGTCATATAGGTAAATTCACTTAGTTGCATATCTAGAGAATTTACCTTTCGTGTCAAGCCTAAATTTAAAAAGAACTAAAAATTGGTTAGCACCTATTCACCCCCCCCTCTAGGTGCGGCATACGATCCTTTCAATTGGTATCAGAGCCTCGGCTCTTATTTCGGGCTTAACCGCCTAAGAGTATGCCGGACGAGGTGCCCTCGGTAGGGGCCGCCCGGACGGTCTCCGTGGAAGACTTCAATTCATTGAAGTCCTCCATGGAAGCCCAAATGGAAAGCATGAAAAAGATGATTGCCGAGCTATTGGCTCCGGCCCTACCCAAGGCACCTAGTGTAGAGGTAAAAGACACGGGTGCGTTAGATGATGGAGAGGCTTCGGACTTACCCTCATCTACCAAACCCGTGGAAGGTGACAACTTAAACACTATCAAAGCTACAAGTGCATCTCCCAAGGGAACTAGTGAAAGTGAGAGCTACAATCGAGTACCTCCACCTTTCCAATCACTCGATATACCGGTTCCCATGCCTCATTTGAACATTAGGGGTGACCCACCTAAGTTTTCCGTTGACAATTTCGATACTTGGCAATTTGAGTTCCGCTCTCATGTTTGTAGTGCCTCAAATGAACTATGGAGAATCATCATGGAGGGCTTCAAGCCATACAACCCCGACAAGTTGACTAGAAGAGAAGTCGTTGATAGTCAACTCAACAACACCGCCCTTCACATGATTCAAACTAGTGTGGGGACTCCGGAATTGCATCGGGTCCGGGACTTCACCACCGCCAAGGAAGCTTGGGACGGCTTGGCCGCTAGTTGCATTGGTAGTGAGAGCACAAGGAGGAACAAGTATAATGCTCTTAAGAATAAAGCCGAAGGATTCTTGAGGCTACTGGATGAAGATCATGAACTCATGTATGGAAGACTTCTCACCGTTGCCAATGCCTTCCGGCTTATTGGTGCCACCCACATCAATGACTCTTGGATCAAGGAGAAGTACATTGAATGCATGATGCCATTTGTTCCCATTGATGTCAAGACTCTTGTGGGAAGGGAATGCTATTCCTCTCTTTCTTCTCAACAAGTCGTGCACGAGATGCAAGCTCTCAAGGTGCTTGAAGAAACCTCTCATGATTCTCGCAATCGTGCTCTTGGAATGGCAAAAGGTTCCAATCTTGCCTTGGTGGTCAACTCCGGTGAAGAAGTGACTCCTCAAGAATCTTATAGGGCATCTTGGAGTATGTCCTATCCGGAAGATTTGCAATGCCACTACCATGATCACATGGCCTTCCATGCAAAATCCTTTTGGGTTGATCCCTCCAAGGCCAAGGAAGACAACATCAAGAGGAACAACAAAAGTGGTTTCACTAGCTTTGGTCCAAAGACAAGATCTTGCTACAATTGTGATGACAAGCGCCACTTCATTGCCGAATGCCCCTATGAAAATAGAGAGCTTCATAATGGAAGGCTCATTCCCAAGGACAAGAGCAAGGACACCAAGGGCAAGTATTCAAAAGCCCCCAACAAGAAGTTCTACAACAACAAGACCAAGAAGGGCAAGAGGCCCTCAAGAGTTGTGCTAGTTACAAGGGAAGAATACTCTTCCGATGAAGTTGAAAGTTCTAGTGGTGATGAAGATGAAGGAAGCTCAAAGGAATTGGCCGCCATTGTCACCACCAACATACCCTCTTCATCCCTCTTTGAATCTCCCAATGAGAACCCTCCTATCAAGAATGCACATTGCTTCATGGCAAGGTCCTCCTTGGACACATCTATCGTGCTATCAACTCAAGAAGAGTATACCTCCGGGGATGATGATGTTGATGATGAAGAAGATGCATCTTCCAATGGATTGGTTGCTCTTGCCTCCCTCTCCACTAACTCTTCATCACCAAGTGAATCCCCCAATGAGGTCATCCTTGTGGAGGAAGAAAGTTGCCTCATGGCTAAATCCTCCGAGGTATCATCTCCTAACCCCTCTATGCCTAACATATCTAGTGAACTAGGGGTTGATGATGCTAGTCTAAAAGTGAAACAAGAAATGCTAGATTTTGATGATTTCATTCTCAACCTACAAGGTAACACCAAAAAGCATGTTTCAAACCTCATGATTCGTTTAGCTCAACAAAGTGCAATGCTTGAGAAAAAGGGTCAAATAGAGAGAGAAGACTCTCTCGAAATCCATGCTCTTAAAAATGCTCTTGAGGAATGTCAAGAAACCATATCTTCTCTTGAAGAGAGGTTAGAAAATATTGAAGAGCCTCAAGATAAAATTAACAAGCTCACTAAAGCTAGAGATCTTGCTAGGGCTAAGAATAAAGTGTTCACAAAGGAAAAGGCCCAATTTGGGGTTGATCATGAGAAACTTGTGAAGGATCTAGATGAACTAGACAAAGCTCACAAAGCTTTGAAGAGTGAATACACTCTCCTATCCAAGTCGTTTGAGCAACTTCAAATTAGGCTTGCTTCATATGATGTGCCTAGTTCCTCTACTCCTCTATGTGATCATGCAAACATTGTTGAGGAAAATGCTAGGTTGAAGGTTGAACTTGCTAAGGCCTCCTCTCCCCAAAGTAAACTTTCTTTGGATGATCTTTTGAGTAAGCAAAGATCAAACAATGGGAAGGAGGGCCTTGGTTTTAATGCCAAGGCAAAGAAGGCAAACAAGCAAAAGGCCAAGCCCGCACAAGAAAAGAAGAAAGTCGTCACTAATGATGAAGCCTCCAAGGGCAAAATCATGAATGATGATGATGCGGGAATTACTAACCCTCACTATGTTTTATTTAAAGATTATTATGGTGATGTTTATGCTAAATATGTTGGCCCATATGATGGTTATGTTGCTTGGTCTATTTGGGTCCCAAAGACCCTTGTTGCTAACAAAAGAGGACCCATTGCAAAATGGGTACCTAAATCCAAGAATTGATCTCATGTAGGACTATGCCGTCGGAGGTTCAAAATGGGTACTTGATAGTGGATGTACAAGTCATATGACCGGCGGCAAGAACCTCGTCAAGGAGTTGAGGCCTAACATTAATGATATCACCGTCTCCTTTGGCGATAATTCTACATCCGAGGTATTGGGTTTTGGCAAGGTTGTGGTTGCACACAACATTACTCTTGTGGATGTCATGCTTGTCAAAACCCTTGGTTACAATTTGCTTTCCGTTTCCGCCCTTGGCAAGATGGGTTTCGCCGTCTTTATTGATAATGATATTGTGGTCCTCTTGTGGAGCAAGACTCTAAAAGTCGCATTCGTTGGGTATCGCGAACACAACTTGTATGTGGTGGACTTTTCGGGGACCACCACGTCAAGTGCGATGTGCCTATTCGGAAAGGCGGACGTGGGTTGGTTGTGGCATCGCCGCCTAGCCCATGTCAACATGAGAACTTTGCAAAGTCTTCACAAGGGGAACCATATTGTGGGACTAATGGAAAATGTGTCTTTTGCCAAAGATCGTGTTTGTAGGGCTTGTGTTGAAGGCAAAATGCATGACTCTCCGCATCCAAGCAAGACCATCATCTCTTCCAAGAGGATCTTGGAGCTCCTTCATGTGGATCTCTTTGGTCCCGTTACTCATGCAAGTCTTGGTGCGAAGAAACATTGCTTGGTGATTGTTGATGATTACTCAAGATACACTTGGGTCTACTTTCTCAAGACGAAAGATGAGACTCAACAAATATTCATTGACTTTGCTACCGAGGTGCAACGCCAACACAACCTCCTCATTATGGCAATAAGAAGTGACAACGGCTCCGAGTTCAAGAACTACACACTCAATGATTTTCTTAGTGATGAGGGGATTCGTCATCAATATTCCGCTGCTTACACCCCTCAACAAAATGGTGTTGCGGAGAGGAAGAACCGGACTCTTATGGATATGGCAAGGTCTATGATGGCGGAGTATAAATCCCGCTATAACTTTTGGGCCGAAGCCATCTCCACCGCTTGTCACTCCTCCAACCGGCTCTATCTCCGCAAGGGCTTGAACAAGACTCCATATGAAATACTCATACTTCAAGGTGTTCGGGTGTAAGTGTTTCTACAAAATCAAAGGAGTTCGTTTGTCTAAATTTGCTCCTAAAGCTTTGGAGGGTATATTTGTTGGTTACGGTGCCGAATCTCACACTTATAGAATCTTTGATGTATCCTCCGGGATTATCATTGAATCTTGTAGTGTGAAGTTCGAAGAAAATGATGGCTCCCAAGTGGGGCAAGTTGATGTTTGTGCAGGTGATGAAATACCTCAAGATGCCATAGTAAGAATGGGTGTGGGATTTTTCCGCCCCATTGAGGGACACGGTGTGGCGTCTCGGGAAGGACTATGCTCTACCACGGTGGAGCCCTCATCTTCTCAACATCAACAAACCCCACCAAGTGAAGCAAATGATGCACCAACCCAAGAACAAGAACGAAGACTCTCCCTCTTATGTGTGCAAGATCAAGGTCAAGATCAACCAAGCAGTTCATGATGGTTCCGATGAGTATCCAATTGACTATTTGCTCCTCACTCAAATGATGGTCCAAGATCAAGCACATGATGATTGAGCAACCCCAAGTAATTGAGGAAGCTCAAGTTGAAGGTCAAGACGGGGACCCAAATGATCAAGTTGATCAAGTGACACCTCCAAGGCCAAGAAGAACCAAGGAGGAGATCGAGACCCGTCGACTAGCAAGAAGAGAAAGGCAACTTCGAGCGTACTTGGACACACTAATGACAAGGTTCTTGGTGATGTAAGGGCAAAGGTTTCCACAAGAAGGCAATTGGCGAACTTTAGCCATCATCATGCTTATATCTCCTTAGTGGAACCCAAGAAAGTATTTGAAGCCCTTGAAGATTCGGATTGGTTGGAAGCTATTCATGAAGAACTCAACAACTTCAAGCGCAACAAAGTGTGGACTTTAGTAAAGAAGCCAAAGGAGTGCCGCAATGTTATAGGCACTAAATGGATTTTCAAGAACAAGCAAGATGAGTTTGGAAATGTTGTGAGGAACAAGGCAAGATTGGTGGCTCAAGGGTTCTCTCAAGTTGAGGGTATTGACTTTGGAGAAACCTATGCTCCCGTGGCTCGCCTTGAGTCCATCCGTATCCTTCTTGCTTATGCTTCGCATCATAACTTTAAGTTACAACAAATGGATGTGAAAAGTGCTTTTCTTAATGGTCCTTTGCATGAAGAGGTTTATGTTAAGCAACCCCGGGGTTCGAGGATCTCAACTTTCCTAACCATGTCTACAAGCTTGATAAAGCACTTTATGGTCTCAAACAAGCTCCTAGAGCTTGGTACGAGCACCTTAAGGAATTGTTGGTAGGCCGTGGGTTTGATGTTGGGCTAATCGACCCCACTCTTTTTACTAAGAGGGTCAATGGGGAGCTTTTCGTTTGCCAATTATATGTTGATGATATTATATTTGGATCTACTAACAAAGCTTTCAATGATGAATTCTCAAAGCTTATGACCGATAGGTTTGAGATGTCTATGATGGGAGAGATGAAGTTCTTCCTTGGTTTTGAGATCAAGCAATTGAGGGAAGGAACCTTCATCAACCAAGCAAAATATCTCCAAGACATGCTCAAGAGGTTCAAGATGACCGAGATGAAGGGTGTGGCCACTCCTATGGTTACCAAATGTCATCTTGCACTAGATCCCAATGGTAAAGAGGTGGATCAAAAGGTATATCGCTCCATGATTGGATCCTTGCTTTACCTTTGTGCATCTAGACCGGACATAGTGTTGAGTGTTGGTGTGTGTGCAAGGTATCAAGCTTCTCCTAAAGAGAGCCACATGATGGCTCTCAAAAGAATCTTTCGATATTTGGTTGATACCCCAAGATATGGTATTTGGTACCCCAAAGGCTCAAGTTTTATTCTCAATGGTTATACCGATGCGGATTGGGCGGGTGATAAGGATGATAGGAAATCAACTTCCGGGGCTTGCCAATTCCTTGGTAGGTCCTTGGTGTGTTGGTCTTCTAAGAAGCAAAATTGTATATCTCTCTCCACCGCCGAAGCCGAATATGTTGCCGCCGCAAGTGGATGCACTCAATTGTTATGGATGAGGCAAACTTTAAAGGAATACGGTGTCATTTGTGACAAAGTGCCTCTATTATGTGACAATGAAAGTGCCATCAAGATTGCCTATAATCCGGTGCAACATTCAAGAACGAAGCATATTGAGATCCGGAATCATTTCATTAGGGATCATGTTGCCCGGGGTGATATTGAGCTTATCTATGTTCCTACCAAAGATCAACTTGCCGACATATTCACGAAGCCTCTTGATGAAGCAAGGTTCTCTTATTTGAGGAATGAGCTAAATATCATTGATTCAAGGAGTATAGCTTGACCATCTTGCAAACACACTTTCGTCTCAAAACTTTATTTGGTTTAGATGTGGGCATGGAAATAGGGGAGTGCGGTTTAAATTATTGAGCTATCCCTCCCCCATAATGCCAACATTAAGAAATCATTCTCTTTATATCATATGTTGATATGTGAGCTTCAATGATGAGTAGTGGCTTGGACCCAAGATATATCTTCGCGGTGCCATGCCACAACACTCATATATGGTGGTCTAGGCCACCACACTCTTCTTTGTGAAGAGTTGGAGTTGTTTGGATTTTCATTGGATTTTATTGACATCTCCTTGTTTATGGGAAATCACTCATTTTTGGCCTTCATTTGATTTATTTGCAAAAATGAGTGATCATGTACCATCTCACAGTTTGGCGTATCTGTCCTAAGCCTATCTCATCTAAGACATATCTTTCACCCTCTCCATGTGCACCGTGTTCGTGTCAAAATCCTGTTTTTGGGCACAGTTCCTTGTTCCACCGGAAGTTCCGGTCACTTCGGCCGGTACTTCCGGCTGGTATTTCCTCTTCGCCCGCTTCATTCTGTCGTGCCCTGGAAAAGTGTTTCCTGCGAGACCGGAAGTTCCGGCTCCAACGAGCGGAACTTCCGGCCTTAAGTGGCCACTATATATAGGGGCCGAACGGGTGAGCAGTTCATTCTTCCCCACTTTTCCCCTTTCCAAGATCTGTTTGGTGGTGCTCCTCCCCTTGGCCGGCTGCTGCTCCTCCGGCCGGATCTCCCTCCTCCGGCGCTCCCCGTCGGATCGTCTCCGTGGATCGGCATCCTCTCCCTCTTCTCCTCCATGGCTCCCCCCGGTTTGTGCCCTCTCCCTCTCTACGTGTGGGTAGACCTCACTAGATGAAATATAGGGCATACTCTAGGCAAAGCTTTGGTGGAAATCCTCTAGATGTCTTTCCTCTACTAGATCGTGCGTAGGATGTCATGGTAATGCAAACTAGTTAGCCATTGCCTCAGATCCGGTGGGAAACGAGTAGCTGTTTTCGAACAGCCGGAAGTTCCGGGCCTTCAAGCCGGAACTTCCGCCGAGCGGAACTTCCGCCGGTTCCCACCGGAACTTCCGGCACTGGCGAATTTTTCACGCTATTACCTGAAATCCTGTGCATGCTCTAGTGTTTGGCCTCCTTGCTTATGTGCACTCATTCATCACTCCTATCATGTTGATTTCGTTATCAGGTGGTTCCAAGAAGAGAGGCAAGGATCATGTGGATGAGGTTGAGGAAGAGTTTGAGCAAATCCGACCATCCAAGCTCACCGCTCGCCGGCAAGCTGCTCAGAGGCACAAGTCACCGGCTGTTCGTGGGAAGAACGTACACATATCCGTGAAGGGAATGCAATACAATGAGTACAAGGAGATTCGTGACTTGAACCCTTACCTCACCCCTCGGAGCAATAGGGTTGGGGATAAGCGGTTCCACAACAAGACCCAAGAGGAGATATTCTATGAGATCTACATTCCATTCAAGAAGGGAGTTGCCCCCCAACATGCTATTGACACGGGAAGATGGCCGCTAACAAGTACTTTGAAGAAGCCTATGCCATGTGTGGAGAGTTTGGGCTCTATCCCATTATGGAGCTCAACAAGGACTATGATGTTGGGCTTATTCAACAATTCTATGCCACCGTTCACTTTGAGCAAGATGAAGCAAGAACATTTAGGTGGATGTCTCATGAGAGGCTCCTTGAGTCTAACTTGGCAAAGTTTGGAACCGCCCTTGGATATCCTCGCTACCGGGCGTTGATGCAAATGGTTGGAGATGCCATGATAGCCAATGGGCTCAAACAAGGGAAGTCTTGGCGCACCTCTACATCCCCGGTTGGGGTATAGCGGGCAAGAGTGCGGATCTTCTCCCTACTTGGGATATTATGCTTAGAGTCTACCGGGAAACCATTGGACCAAAGGGTGGCAACCTTGATGAGATACATCTTTATGAAGTGGATCTAATGGCAAACTCTTTTGCTAAGAAGGGCACCGGTGAGAAGCTTGATGTGATGGACTACATCTACCATGAGATGTGGTCATGTGTGTATGAGAAGAAGCTTCCCGCCTTTGCTCCGTACATTATGAAGCTCATTGAGGACACTTGGATGGAGACTTACAATGCTAGACTTGTTCAATCCATTCCACTCTCTCTCACATCCCATGAAGTGAAGACTTTGAGGGCCAAGCGCCACAATTCTGCTCTTGAAGAGGTTGACCCCATGGATGAGAAGCCACCAAGTTGGGCTTCCAAGCTAGCACGCCGCATGAGACAGATTTTTTGCCTCACCTCTGCAGTCAACCACCGTCGGTATCGGCAGCATGCAGAAGCCAAGAAGTCTCGGGTTCGTCAGAAGAGCATCATGAGGGCACTTGCCGTGGACGTGTCTCCTCCCGGATCCGAGGAGAGCATCACTCCGGAGGCGGAATGGATATCTCAGCATGGCATGCCTCTTCCCCCAGATGGTCTTGAGATCGAGTCTCCTCCACACACTCCTCCCTACCCCGGCGCTCCATCGAACCTCCCTCCCGGCTGGGCTAACGCCGACCCTTGGGGCGCGTAGTTTCTCTTTTTCCTTTTTGGTGCTTTGGTGCCAAAGGGGGAGAATGAGACCGTTTAGGTTTCTCTTCGGTGGGTATTTGCATGGGGGAGTCACAAGCTCGTGTTGACTTTGGTTTTTATTGCTTGTGATTCTATTTATCGTGTTATGGTGTCGAACTATGTCTTAGCTATTTGGTTTGTAAACTCTATCCATGTGCTTGGAACTTTATTTGTGTATGGTAAACTCCGTATGTGAGTCTTCCTTGGTTATCTATGTGTGCATGATCTTACTATGTATATGCTTATCACTATGTTGTATTGCTAACCCTTGGAAGACGGATGCAAGATATAGGGGGAGCTTCTTATGTACCATTGCTCATATCTAGGGGAGCTCCTCTATATCTCTCACATTGTTGTTTACATTGACTATTCCTTGCAAATACTTGTGTTGTCATCAAACACCAAAAAGGGGGAGATTGAAAGAACATTTCCCGCCCTTTTGGGTTTTGTGTGTTTGACGTCAACACTATGTATATTTTTATGTGTGTCTATGTATACAGGTACATGCCATCAAAATTTGATGGATCGGTGTATTGGTTTTGTTGTTCGGATGTTACTGCGGGTTTCTGGATACGGCGGAAGTTCCGGCCAAGTCTGGCGGAAGTTCCGGCCTGTCTTTTTTCAGCAGTTGCCTCTCAGCGCAGTCTGGACTCAGTGTTCTTCTTAGGGGCGGAAGTTCCGGTGGAAATGGCCGGAAGTTCCGGCCAGCGGAAGTTCCGCCCAAGTTCCGGGCAAGTTCCGGAATTGCGAGTTTGTGGCTCAGTATGTCTCTGTAAGGTTTTTGCCAATTTCCGGAACTTGGCCGGAACTTGCCGGAACTTCCGGCCACCGGAAGTTCCGCCCAAGTTCCGCCTCTTCATGTGCTTTGCGGGTATTTTTACGGGGGCGGAAGTTCCGGCCCGAGTGGCCGGTACTTCCGGTGGAAGCCGGAACTTCCGGCCGTCCTGGCGGAACTTCCGGTGTTAGTGGTTTTCGTCCCCAACGGTCAGATCTGAAAGCTCCACCCATATAAATAGCTTTCTTCTCCAAAGGGACAAGTCGCTCAATCATTGCAAGAAAAATCTGCCAAGCTTCACCACCATTAGAGCCACCTCAAGAACACAAGATTTGCAAGATCTCCTTCCTCCCCAACCAAAGCTCTTGATCTTTGGGGATTCGAAGGAGAAGACACCGATCTACATCCTCACCGAAGCGTTCTTCATTTCCCCCTCTCTTGTTTGAGGGATCTCATGCTAGTGTTCCTATTTGGTTCCCTAGTTGATTTGTTGTTGATGTATTGTTGTTGATTGTTGTATTGTTACGGATTTGGGAGCCTCCAATTTGGTTGTGGATGTGTGCCCCAAGAACTTTGTAAAGGCCCGGTTTCCGCCTCGAGGAAATCCCTTAGTGGAAGTGGGCTAGGCCTTCGTGGCGTTGCTCACGGGAGATCCGAGTGAAGCCTTCGTGGCTGTTGGTTTGGCTTGCGTAGCAACCACACTCCTCCAAACGTAGACGTACCTTCTTGCAAAGGAAGGGAACTACGGGAATCATCTCCGTGTCATCGCGTGCTACACTCTCGGTTACCTCTATCCCACTCTCTCTACTATTGTGTAGCTATACCTTGGTTAGTTGATATCCTTGTCATATAGGTAAATTCACTTAGTTGCATATCTAGAGAATTTACCTTTCGTGTCAAGCCTAAATTTAAAAAGAACTAAAAATTGGTTAGCACCTATTCACCCCCCCTCTAGGTGCGGCATACGATCCTTTCACAATCCCGATGGCAAGCTGGACCGTAGCAGGGGGAAATTGGCCGGTGTACTTTGTTCATATGAAGTTTCACTTCATCAAGATTATTTGTTATTAAACGAAAGACAGTCAAGAGACTCTGAAAATTTTCTTTGCGAATTGCCTTCCACCTCGCGCTCCATATTGTCCATAAAGTGACAATTGACATGGTGAGCTTCTCATGAGACAAAGACTCGAAGAAGAACAAAATCCAAACTTTGGCGTTTCCGCATTGGTTGATGCTAATATGCAATGTTACCTCTTCATCAATGAGTTTTTTTTAGACACCTCTTCATCAATGAGTGATCTTGGCATGGTGCACTCAAGCAGGGAAGGAGATTCCTATATACTAATCACGTGCCTACTCGGCACCGCAAACCCCCTAGTCGGGTTTGGGTCCAGCCCATTTTCGGTTTTACCTTCAATAGTTCGATTTTTCCTTTTTTTCGGGTTCCTGGTTTGGTTTCCTTTTTTGACCGACTTTCTAGATTTGAAAATTGTTTAAATTTTAAAATGTCCAGTTTTCAAAAAAATCAAATTTCAAAAAAAAATGAAAATTTATTCGAATTTTAAAAATGTTCAAATTTTGAAAATATCTAGATTTGCAATCTTTTAAAATTTTATAAAGGTTAAGATTTAGAAAATGTTCATATTTGAAAATATGTTCAAATTTTAAAAATGTTCAAATTTTAAAAATGTTCAAATTTTAAAAATATTCAAATTCAAAAATGCTAAACTTTTAGAAATATTCAAGTTCAAAAAATGTTCAGATCTAACAGATGTTCATATCTTGAGAAAATGATCAATTTTTTTAAAATAATCAGATTTTATAGAACAGAAAAGAAACAACTAAAAAAATTAAAAATGAAGATACTACCTGGTTCCTCGGTCGCGGCCCAACTAGCACGCCCGAGCGGGTGTGCAACACCCGCGCGTTGCCGACCAGGTCCGTGGGGACCATCCTGTATACCGACTAGTGCGCTGACCGTACGGCACCACACATCCCGCGCACACCAGAGGGTGCTCGCTAGGCCCGGCCCAACAACCTCAAGTAACAATTTTTTTTCTGTATTTTTACAATTTGAACATTTTTGAAAATTGAAATATATCAAAATCTGAATACTTTGAAATTTTTAATGAATAGTTCTAATTTGTATATTTTCAAAAAGTTTTCAATTTTTTTATTCTAATAATTTTAACAATTTTCAAAATTGAACAATTTTTTAGTTTAAATATTTTTCAAATCTGAATAATTTTCAATTTGAACAATTTTAAGTTGAAGTATTTTTCAATTTTGAAGAATTTGAACAATTTTCAAATTTAAATATTTTTTAAATCTGAACATTTTTGGAAATTTGAACATTTTGAAAATTTAAATAATATTTACATTTAATATTTTTTCAAATTTGGAAAGGAATGCGTATAACTATGCCTTTCAAGCCATACCTACAAACGCACGCTAACGGGCGATGTGTAGTCGCGCCCCGTGGTGACTTGTTCCCGGTCTTTCATGGCAGATAGCCTATGAAGTTTGTTTTTTTATTTTTTATTCTCCTTTTCTTTTCTGTTACAAATTTTCGTTTTTAAAAAACAAAAATATTCTTCAATCCGAATGTTTAAAATTTTACGACTTTTTTAAAATCGAATGTTTAAAATTTATGACTTTTAAAAAAATTCAAAAACAATTTCCATAATTTAAACATTTTTTAAATTTGAACATTTTTCGAACATGAACATATTTTAAATTTGAACATTTTTCGAATATGAATAATTTTTTAATATGAACATTTTTTGAATACGAACAATTTATAACTTTGAACATTTTTTAGATTTGAAAATTTTTTAGTTTTGGAAAAAAATAAAGTTTGAACATTTTTCAATTTGAATGTTTTACGAATTTAAAAAAAGGAAAAGAAAAAATGAAACAAAAAACAGGAAAAAGAAACAAAAAAGAAAGAGAAAAAATAAAAAGGAAACAGAAAAGTAAAAAAAAAGGCCGAAATAGGCTGGGCCCTATACCCAACAGGGGTGTGCGGCATGTCGTACACACCGACCGTATAGGATTTGCCCTTTTGAAGAACTCGTGGACCTTGCGCATAGGCCTAACAAAACTGATATTCCATCTGTACTCGGGCCTGTTTCCATCCAGGAAGGCCCATACTAAACGGGCCTAACCTTCATAGACCGTGTCCACCGAACGCCCAAGGCTCATCCAGGTCCACCACCACCACCGCTGCCTAGGGCCGGACAGACAGATTCCTACCCTTCTCGTCTCGTCTCCTGCGCCGTGTCCAAACCCCAAACCCTCGCGCCCACTCCGGCGACGGCCATGGATCTCCGCCGTCCGCCGCGCTCCACGTCGGGCGGCGTCGAGCCCAAGATCCGCCAGGTGGGATTCGTCACCCCCGACGTCTCGGGCCCATCCGAGCTGCCCGCTGTCGCCGCGTTGCAGCCGGGCCCGGCCGCCGGATCGCCGCCGGCGTCGGACCTCTCCCCGGGCTCCCTCTCCCCCGTCATGATCCCGCCCCCGCGCCACGCCGACCACCTCTCCCCAGGCTCCCCCTCGCCCCCGGCGTCCGAGGCCATCCTCGCCTCCTCGGCGCCTCAGCCTTCCTCCATGCGCTTCGACGCCGCGTCCGAGCTCGGCGAGGATGACTTGAGGTCCATGGCCCCTTCCGCTGGGGAGCTAGGTATGCTGCCCCTCCCCGATTGCCGTAATTTTACCCACAGCCTCGTCAATTGGTTTAGTTCTATGAAGTGAACGGTCCTGGTGTCAAACTTTTTCTGCGGATTTGGAATTTTGGATGGTGGTATATATACGTTGTAACCGTTGGGGGAGATTACACGTCACTAATTGTGATGTTCCAGTTCTCTGGATGAGAGACTCCCATGGCCAAGCGTTGCAGCATATGTCACCTTTGGTTGTTTAGCTATGCTAAGTGATAGCCAAGATGAGGAAACCAGCTCAGTTTAGCTAAGCCACACTTATCTCAGCCTAGTCGCTTTGCGTCACGAGTCCTTTTTTGTATGGTAGTCGCGAGTCCTCTGGAGATGATCATTTCCTAGCCCTCCCCAACCAGAAAGCTAGGACTTATTAAAACTTCCAAACGCATAGCCTGGAAACCTAGGCTAGAAATATAACCTGGCATGTTGATCCATATGTTCAGATAGTTTCTAAATGCTTAACAGTTTAGTTTAAAATGCTTTGGAAGTAGTCAACTTAATTTAGATTACATTGCTAAGTCACTGAAATTAGATAAATTCCCAGACCAATGAAACATCTTAGAGCCCAAGGGGAAGCTGCAAGGTTTTGCGTGTGCGTGTCTTAATTATGTACTCCCTCCGATCCATATTAATTGACTTCAAAATGATGTATCTAGAACTAAAATGTGTCTAGATACATCCATATTAGAGTCAATTAATATGAACCGGAGGGAGTACTACCGTTTTACTTTATGAGCCTGGCTTCACCAACTTTCAATCAGCTATTCGTTACCTGCCCCGCACTTAAACTTCAAATCTTGGTAAGCAGCCAGTAAGAGGGTAACAATATGCACAGTATTGTACTGGTGTTCTTTTATGCAAACTCATTTGTAGTATCGCTATGGCATTTAAGTAGTTGCGTTTCTCCCCGCAAAAGAAGTAGTTGCATTTCTGTAGTTTTGTCACGCATTTAAATTCGGTTATGTTGGATTGTACATTTTTCATGCTAGTTGAAATAGAAAGTATTTGTATGGTCAGCACTTCTTAAATGGATTTTAACATTCAGCCAAGTTGTTGTAAGTATGTAAAGTTTTTAAAATTTCGTGAAAAGTATGAACTAGCCACTACTGATTTTCTTACTATGGAAGTGCATGACCGTATCACTTGTATGTTAAAGTGAGCTTGCATTTAATGATGCAAGTGAAAGAACGTTCAATTACATCGGCACATCGCATGACCACCATGTATCTTTATCTTTTGTGCAAAGTGTGCATATGTTTGCTAAACTGCTACTACTAGTGTTAAAATAATTTATTGTCATTTTAAAGATAGTTTTTCAAATGACCTATAATTCACATAAATTTAAAAATATTACATATGTTTGATGAATTGCTATTAACATTCACTATTATTATAGCCTTGGAAAGATAACCCTGTTAAGGAAATTGATTTTGTATGAAATGACATCCCTTGAGGTAGGACTATTACTATTGCGTTGATGCTTGTTGAATTGGAACAGAGGCTATTGCGTTGACGCTTGTCGAATTGGAACAAAGTTATTTCTTGTTGGACTCAAATTTCAATGTGAATCGTAGGTTTTTATTTGGGTGACGGATATATGGCAGGAAACCTCACATGGAAGGTTTCTATATAAATTAGAATATAATCAGACTTTGTGTTCTCATTATTTGGATTAAGCCATTGGCCATATGCATTATTACCTTTGGTGGTCCTGTGATACTTCATAGCCACAAGTTGTGCAGCTGTGAAGCCTCTACTTTCTGTTAGACTTGAGAGAATATTAGCTTGTTGTGGTCGTGCCTTGTGGGTTTAAGATGTCAGGTTACAAGTGTAAATGGTTTCCAGTTGTGAGCTACCTTTAGGACTAGCAAAGTTGAGTTTACTGTATTCATGAACGTGGTGTCAGGTCTTCACTTTTTTTGACGGGTAGCTTTGTCACTTCTTAATGGTGCATTAAATTGTTTAAATAGTTGCTGCTTCTCAAGCTTGCTTCTATCATTTACCTGGCCACTACTGTCACAAGAAATTTTAATAGAAAACTTTGTTTTTCTCTTCATCATTCTGGTTACTTAGCTCTTAGTCAAGAGGAACTTGCAATACCACTTGCTTCACATTTACTTGCTCGCTGAAAGGAAAATTAGGTTGGATATAATGTCCTTAATGTGTTCATTTCATATGCTTGTTTTGTCTTATGTTAAAGTAATTATTTGATAATTTTATTTGTAATTTCATAGTTTGCTATTCATTTTTTATAGAAACAAACAAGGGAGATTTGGCTGATACACAGAACGAAGGTGCTCCCGTCTCGCAAAAGCAAAAACCATCTAAAGCAGAGAGGCGTGCTATTCAGGAGGCTCAGCGTGCTGCTAAAGCTGCTGCGAAGGAGGCAGGTAATATCTTCTCGCCCTTTTCCACTGTTGTTATTTTTCTGGGGCCTTGGACAGATGAGGTGCTTTAATAGTTAAATCTTGACTTTCAAATAGGTTTATCAAATTTGTTTTTAGAGGTCTGCTTGTAATGAATTCACACTTACTTACAATGATCTTGCAACATGTATAATGTTGCTACAACTTCCGAGTATGACGGTCATTAATTTGAACTGTAGGTTTATCGGGAAAGTCTACAGGTGCTCCTTCTGGGGCAAATCCTGCAGTGTCCAAGCAAGCCAAGTCAGCTAAAGCTTCTCAGAAGAAAGATGTCCCCCCTTCTGCGAGTACAGTTGCTTCTGAGAAGAAGGTTACTGAACGTCTACCAGAGAGAGATAGAAAGAAAGATGCTCCTCATCCCCGAATGCAGTTTGATGATGTGCATCGGGTGGAGAAAGCGAAAAAACGTGCAATTGTCAACCAATCGGAGGCTCGAAACAGAGTTGAACTATTTAGGCATCTGCCACAGTATGTGCATGGAACTCAACTTCCTGACCTTGAGTCAAAATTCTTTCAACTTGAACCAATACATCCTTCTGTGTACAAGGTAATTGCTATGCGTTCAATCTACCCAGGATTGTTGTCTGATTATCTTTCTGTGAAAGCTATCATTCCCTTATCTCAAGTATGATCATTCGATGATGATTTGTTGGTCACCCCACATTAACTCTTCACATGTTTAGGTGTTGGATGAAGGTGTAGGAAAATAAAGGATGTGGAAGTTCATCTCATTTATCATGCAAATAGAACTATTGACAGTTTTGGGACACATATACAACAACCTGCAGCTATGTTGTGATGTAGATTTATTCAGAACACTGCTGAATTTATATATGTACGATAGACATGAGATGGTAGTGTTTATGAAACAATCCTTTGTTCCTTTGCTGGTTCTGTTAATACAAATGTCGAAGTACCATGCTCTACGAACAACCTTGTGGATTTTGGAGTTATCCAGTCATTCGCTGATATAAGCCACTATTAGCTATTTTTGTCCATGAACGAAATAACCCATGTTACCTTTTATATACTATCTAATTCTATGATTTCTTTTTGAGAGATCACCAAAGCATTTTACAGTCACCAACTGCAACTTCATACGAATCATATGATGATATGAGCTAGTGTGTTGGAAATGGTTTTGCTAAGTCCTTACAGGATGATAAGTGGTCCTCTAATATACCAAGGTGCAAGTCAATTTGGTTTTGACAGAATTCTTTGATCTTTGGCTGTTTTTGAGAAGTAAACAGAGCTAAATAAGAATTAGATAGGTAAATATTGTTAATTTTTGTTAAGGATAAATGACTTATCTGTTGTTTGCTATATTTCAGGTTGGGCTCCAATACTTATCTGGTGAGGTATCTGGTGGCAATGGCCGTTGCATAGCAATGCTTCTTTCATTCAGAGAGGCAATAAAAGATTACTCTACGCCGCCAAACAAAACTCTCAGCAGAGATCTTACTGCAAAAATCAGTAGTTATGTTTCATTCTTTATCGAGTGCAGGCCACTCTCAATTAGTATGGGAAATGCTATTAGGTTCTTGAAGAATAGGATTGCCAAGCTACCACTTACATTGTCAGAATCAGAAGCCAAAGCCAGTCTTCAGTCTGATATTGATCGTTTTATAAATGAAAAGATAGTTGTTGCTGATCAGGTTATTGTCAGTCATGCCATCACAAAAGTCAGAGACGGTGATGTCTTGCTGACATATGGGTCGTCATCAGTTGTTGAAATGATTTTGGATCATGCTCATGAACTTGGCAGGAAGTTCCGTGTTATAGTGGTGGATTCTCGTCCCAAGCTTGAGGGACAAGGATTACTCCGTAGATTAGTGGCGAAGGGCATCAACTGCACATACACTCATATAAATGCAGTCTCATACATCATGCACGAAGTTACAAGAGTCTTTTTGGGTGCATCCTCAATATTATCTAATGGGACAGTTTATTCCCGAGTGGGGACAGCATCTGTGGCTATGGTTGCACACGCATTGGGAATTCCTGTTCTGGTTTGCTGTGAGGCATACAAATTTCATGAGAGGGTGCAACTTGATTCTATATGTGCTAATGAGCTTGGTACGCATATTTTTTGTCTATGTATTATACATGTATGTCTCTGTTATACATAAGAACTCATAGCATAGTTGTTTTTATTCAGGTGATCCAGATGTCATTTCAAAAGTTCCCGGGAGGGCAGATTTGGACCATCTTAAGAACTGGACTGACAAGGAAAATCTCCAACTGCTAAATCTTACGTATGTTCCTGAATTCCATATAGCTGAAGCACTATTTTCTTAGATACATTATATCGCCTTTGATGGAAATAATTTTGCACTTCTGACAGGTACGATGCAACCCCTTCTGATTATGTGTCGATGATCATAACAGATTATGGGATGGTAAGATATTCCTATGCTTCTGATAGTAGTTCACACCATATTGTATATTAGTAAATTTTATTGTTCTCCAGTCATTTAGTTACTGAATTCCGGCTATTAGCAATATAGCAAAAGCTCATCTTTAGTACTGAAAATATGGATACAGTTTGTTTCTTTGGCTGTTGTTTTCGAAGTTAGGCAGATCATGGTATCATTAAATGATCAATTTAAATATTATCGTAAGCTGTGAACAGCCGTCTAATCAACAGAATCAGCGTTCAAGATGAAAACTCGATTTACTTGTGATACAGATCTTACAGAACCAGCTGAAAGCTAGTTAGAAACAGGATCATATAGACTCTCTTTCCAATCATGATTTGAACTTTGAACTAAGTCAATTGTATTATTTGTGTGACATACAAAATCAGTCTTATTAAATTTTGTTTAGGATAGCCATGATTCAACTGCAAACATGCACACATTTTGTTTCCCATCTTTTTATTTGTTCTTGCTGTTTGGGACCTCTTAAAAAATGCATTAATCAATTGTATTTGATGCCTCCTCCTTTGTTGGTTTCTATACAAATTTTCTCCGTTGAACTCAAACCTTGCAGATCACATTGATTTAGCTGCAAGTCTGTTAGTATATTCCAATATCTTGAACTACTAAGTAATTATTTTCTTCTGCAGTTAGAGATATGCATGCATGTCTTATGCTACTTCTGTTTAGTGGTTAGTGATGATAAATAAGGTGGTTATATTGTTTTGCCCATTTAACTGATGGCAATGTCTTATTTCTATTGCAGCTTCCTCCTACAAGCGTGCCTGTCATAGTGAGAGAGTATCGCAAGGAGCAGTTGTGGGTATAGATATACCGTGGTATGATCTCATTTTTGGCAACCGTTGCTGACCATGTTCAGCATTCGTGGACATGTACTTGTGGTTTGAGCTGTGGGCCATCAAACCTCTTTTCGGACTATCCATTTTGTTTACACAAAAATGGTTAATCTAATTTTGATATCTGGGATTCCATGAGAGCATGAGAGGTGCACTAATGTTGGCTTTTTGTTGTTGCTATCATATGAATGTTTTTGTAAGCCCGTCCTGTGGTTAAATAGAACAGCCAATTCCCGCGTCAAGGGCATGCCAGCTTTTATAGTTGAAATAACTTTGAGCAATGTGATTCCCGCGCGACTTCAGATATCTCGGGCGCGTGACCAGTTCCAATATGAGGGGGAAAAAAGATACAAAAAAATTGTTTGTTCACAAGCCTAAGAGCATCTCCAGTCGCGTCCCCCAAACCGCGCCGGATTGAGCGTTTGGGGGACGTGTTTTGTTCGTGCCGCCTTTGGGGACGTCCTCCCCAGCCGCCGGATTGAGCGTTTGGGGGACGTGTTTTGTTCGTGCCGCCTTTGGGGGACGTCGCTCCCCCAGCCGCGTTCCCAAAACGCCGCCCCCAAATGAATATTGGTGCACGAAAATAAAGGTTTTCATTCAATTTTGATTATATATTACAAAGTTTGAATGAAAACGGCTAGATTTCATCTAAACCTAGACTACTGACCGCCCGACGGTGCGTTCGACGTCCCCGCCCCGTCATCGCCTCCCCTACGCCGCAGCTCCTCCTGCGCGCGCCTCCTCACCTTGCGTTCGGCGATGGCCAGACGGTGCCGCTCCCGCCGCGCGTCCTCCTCCGCCCTCCCCTGCTGGGCCGCCTGGAGGGAGAGCTCGACGGCGCGACGAACCGCGCCTCTTCGCGGGCACGGGCGTCGTCCTGGAGCTTCTTCTTCGACTCGAAGGACTCGACGAGCGCGCGTTGCTGATCGGCCGTCTCGTCCGGGTGCGGCCCGTCGTCGTCGGACCACTCGAACTCGTCGTCCTCCACCTCAGTCTCCTCCGCCTCGGCCTCCTCCTCCTCCATTGGCGCCTCCTCCTCCACATCTGTTGGCGCCTCCATCATCGCCGCCGCCAACTCGGCGTCCTCCGCCGCCAACTCGTCCACCCGCCTCCCCCATAACGCCCTGCCGCCGCCTCCCGCTGATGACGCTCCTCCACCGACAGCTGCTGCTGGCGCTCGATCGACTCCCGCCGCCGGCGCTTTATCGAGTCCCGCCGTTCACGGTACAGCGCCTCCCGCTCACCGCGCTGGCGCTCGTCAGCCCACCGCTGCGCCATCTCCGGCCGGTACCGGCACCGTCGCGCCTCCTGTCACGTCGAGGCGTCAGACGCCGCAACGGTGGCGTCCTGCTGCTCCTGCCACGCTGCTGCCGCCGCGGCCTCGCGAGCAGCGGGGCCATGGGCGCAGAACGCCGCCAGATCCACCGCCTGCGCCGCCTCCCGCTGCTGGCGGGCCTACTGCTGCATCGCCTCCCGCCGCTGCTGACGGTGTGCACGCCATCGCTCTTCCCGGGCCGCTGCTGAGGGGTCGGTGTCGACCTGCGTTTCCGGGACTGCAAGTGGAGGGGACGGCGGTGGAGGGAAGTGGCCGGCGCCGGGCGGTTCGCCATTGCTACTGGTGGTGGAGGAGACGGCGGTGGAGCGACGAGGGCTGTGTTTGTTGCCGGCGGGGTGTGGTGGCTACCGTTGAGCCGGGAGACCTTTTATAGACGCCGGTGTCGGGAAGAAAGCGCGGGAACAAGCGAGAAGAGGCGGGAAGATCGCGCGGGAACGGGCGGTGGCGTGCGAACGCCGGCGACGCGTGGAGGCTGCGCAGCACCGATGAGACGTCTCGCCTGCCCCTCCGTCGCCATTAAGGCAAAGATGCCGCCGTGTGTCACTGCGTGCGAATAACTTCCGTCGCGAGGTAGGCGACGGTTAGGTTAAAATTAACTGTGCCGCTGACGGGTCGGCCCCGCCACTCCCCGCCTCGCTTTTCGTTGTGTCCGGCGTGCCCGGTGCGTCCCCTGTGGGACGGGGACGGGCTCGGGGCGCCGGACACCGTATGGGGGCACGCCGGACAAAAATGGGCTTTGGGGGACGCGGCTGGAACGGTTTTTTCGTCCGGCGAGTCCAAATCCCTTTGGGAGACGCTTTGGGGGACGCGGCTGGAGATGCTCTAAAGCTGAAAATCGCATTAGGCTAGCATAACACCTAGGTCCTCGGGTCAGGGCGCTCCACCCTGTATGTGACATGGACAACTGACAATGAAAGCCCTTGAACATTCCGATGATTAGTACCAACTGTAAAAATCATCTACTAAAGGACTTGGAAGACTTAAATTTTTTTTTGAGGGGAAAAGCGTGCTCTTTATTCAAATTTTAACATCAGTACATAAAAATTGCCGGATAAACTCCGGAACAACACCATGAATACTAGAAAAACTAGATAGTTCACTAGAACGAGCTAACTGATGAGCCGCACTATTCAAACCATGGGGAATATGCTTGAAGCTGCAAGACTGAAAGGATGTCGCCATCAATTTGATATCTGCCACTACTGCACCCAGGCCCGATCAATCCATCGCGGGATCATTAAGCCTATGGATCAGGACAGACAATCAGATGCCACAATTAGAAACTGATGACCCTGAGTGTGCGCAAAAGAGACAGCTCGCCTGATGGCTAGCGCCTCCGCTAGCTCTGGTGTCGTGACCTCTGGGAGATGATCACTAAAGTCTGCCAAACATTCTCCTTGATGGTCCAGGATCACAGCACCAATACCCAAACGTCGAGATGATGCAAAAATAGCAGCGTCTACATTCATCAAGATAGTGCCGGCCAGCGGCGGAGTCCATTTCAAAGGTGATGACGTTGACTCACACCGGGAAGCCCGGGGCTTATTGAAGCAATGTAGAACCACCATATCAACATATGCCTTGATCTTCTCGACAATTTTTTGAGGGTGTATAATCCCCTCATTATTCCTCGCATCATTCCTAGCCTCCCATAAATGCCAGAAGGTCAAAGTAATAGTTGTTGTCTGAACACCTGAACATCTCTCAAGCACATCAAACAACCATTGGCGAGGTGATAGGAAGAAACGACGTTGGAGATGAATGCCATAACAATCCTTAATGGCCTCCCAAACCTCCTCAACATGGCTGCAGAAAAGAAAGGTATGCTCTACACGTTCCACCCGGTTGCAAAAAATGCAGGTATCGGGTGCTGGTATATGTCTCCGAACAAGTTGAAATCCAGTCGGAAGACAATCATGGAAAAATCTCCATAAAATAATTTTCATCTTCTGTGGCGCATTGATTGCCCATAATCTTTTCCTTCCCTTCTCTTCTTCACATTGCCGTGAGCTAGAACCCTTGCGGGGATTAGTTCTTGCACAATGAAACTGCTCAGTAAGTGCTACATTGTAAGCTGGACGTACAGGTAGCATCCAAATTTTGTGAAGGGCCATGATACAAAGACCTTCTCACCGTGTAAGCTGATAGGTACAGTTAGGATCTTACGCACTTCACGTAGCCGCACTTCATTCCAACTCCTGGACTCACTATTTATCAAGGTATCAATAGTTTGTCCATCAGATAATGGAACCATCGGGGTCACTAAATAGGCCGGGGTGTTAGGGATCCATTTATCTTTGGTGATTTGAATTGTCGATCCGTTTCCCACACCCCAGCGAATACCCCTGGATAGAAGATCCTTCCCAAACATTAGACTCCGCCAAGTATATGAAGCAGTTCTCGGACATGACGCAGACCAGAAGCTTCCATTCGGGTAGTATCTTCCTTTCAGAACTTTAGCACACAACGAATCTATGACAGTTAACAGCCGCCAACACTGCTTTCTGAGCATCGCTTGATTAAAAAGAGACATATCATGGAAACCCATACCGCCAAGCGATTTTGGTGTTGAGAGCCACTCCCACGAGCGCCAGTGCATTTTCTTCTTCCCGTTCTCCACTCCCCTTTGAGACTCATTGTATCACATGTGCACACCGGGAGCTCAAAACAGTTCATGACATGAGTAGGAATAGCCTGAATGACGGATTTCAGAAAAGTTCCTTTTCCCGCCCTCGACATTGGCCTCTCTGTATATCCATTTGATCTATTCCACATATGATCTAGCAAGAACTTGAAGGTGCTAGTTGGTGATCGTCCCACATGCGTGGGCATACCCAAGTAGGTCTCCTGCAGCACCTCATTCTGCACCTCAAGCTTGGCCTTGACATATGATTTAATGGCCTCCTTGCAATGGGAGCCAAAAAACACTGATGATTTTTGCAGATTGATATTTTTCCCTGTGCCTGCACAATAAGTATTAAGTGTTTCCTTCAAGACCACCACACTACAGGGGTCACTTTTTGCAAAAAAATATACTATCATCTGCGAATAATAAGTGAGAGATAGCTGGTCCATTTCTCCCATTCTTGATGCCACTCAAAGCACCACTATTCTGCATGGCATTCAACAAACAGGAGAGTCCTTCAGTGTATAACAGAAAGAGGTACATACTGATCGGATCCCCTTGACGAATGCCTCGCGAGGGTACGACCGGCATGGTAAGGTCTCCATTGACGCGCACTGCATAACGAACAGACGAGACACATCTCATGATCGAGCTAATCCATGTCGGGTCAAAACCAAGCTTCTCTAAACAACCATGGAGATAGACCCACTCCACACGGTCGTATGACTTCATCATGTCAATCTTCAAGGCGAAGTGTGGCTGCTTGGACTGTTGTAAAGTGACCATTTGACTTGAACTCCACAAAAAATAAAATGACTTCCACGTCACAAAAAAACTAACCAGCCTTTCAAATCTTCGCTTACCAGTTTGGGCTCACGAAGACAAGCAAAAGACTTGCATTATAGGCAAGAAATTGTCAAGAGTTGCATTCTGGCACAACCTAGACTTCCAAATTTATGAGTTTGAGCATGCATCCTTAAGTAATGCTCACGAAGGAAACACTAAGCAATTAGACTTGCATTTCATCCCAGAATAAACCTTCTAAATCTTCACTCATGAGTTTGAGCCTGGCACAACCTTAGGGCATGTACAATGGTGATATCTTAGTAGTGCCACGTAGGATAAACGCTGATGTGGAGGAAAGAGAAATATGAAAAAAGACTTTGTCTTCTCTTAGCTAATAGATCATCTCTTAGCATAATCTCTCTCACCATAAATTTAGAATGTCTCGTTACTAAAGATAAGACTAAAAAGCAATTCATTGTACATCATGTTTTATTGTTATATCTAGATTACATGGCAGGGTTAAGATAAGATAGTCTTATCAACCATTACACATGCCCTTATGTATACCTCCTTAAAGATACGACAAGCACATAGCTTGCATTTTAGGCAAAAAAAAAGAGAGGAGAAAGGAGCTTGTAGTATGCCTCATCCGTGGCCTTCCAAACTTTCACTTGCGAGTTTGAGCATGCATCAGGTATTCCTAACAAAGCAAATGGCCTTGCCGTTCATTTCACTTGCAACCTTACCAATTTTCATCCACCATTTTGGGATGGGAAAAGCTTATGTATTCCCCGCGAAGGAAACAACAAGCGAAGAGCTTATACTTTCAAGAAAGAGAATATCTCGCAGATTAATCGATAGTCAGAACCAAGCGGTCACTTGTATCGAATATTTAAAAGTAATCTTACTACTCGCAAAAAAAAAAACTTAAATTCGACCATGTATGAACATCTAGTCTCCTTGAACGAGAAAATAAGCCCAAACATTCACTCATTTTAGAGAGCAAATAGAGTATAAGGCTTCACATGCTTGATAAAAAATCTGAAAGAATAAGTTTGTTAAGTTAGATTACCCATAGAATGATAGAAGTCCAAAGTTCAGTTCAATTTGAACCATCCATAGCACTCCAAAAACTTTTTTTCCTTGAATACACCATGAAAAATGTGTATCATTTTCATAGAGGAAGAGCCAAACCACTATTAGTTTTTATTCTTACAACGCTTCTCCATGGATAACCTGAGCAACGCCTCTGCGTCTCTAAGGAGGCAACAGTATCATGGCATCGGTGTTGTCTTGTCTAGTTATTCAGACATAGGTCACACGACATTTAGTTCAAATTTAAGTACCCACAACATACCAAAGTTTAGTTAATCCCATAAGTTTAGTCCAAATTACACTACCCATATTTCCCATACAAAAACTACTAAACTAGTATGCACAAAACAAAACAAAACAAAACAAATAAATCCCAAGTGTTGGATTTCTTAAGATTGTCAACCGAAAACAAGCGGCCCAGATCTAATCCATCCATCTCCGTCAGTCCATAGTCCCTAGACCCCATCATCACCTCTCTCTCGGTGTCTCCTCTGCAGCCTCCATCGTCCACCCCGCGCCTCGTTCTCTCCGCCGCCGTTCCCCCTCCGATCCTCCGCCACCGCCACCTGCATTCCAACAAGACGCACCCTCCCCACCGCCCCCACTATAAATAAACACTCACTCACGCACACGCCAACCACCGCCGCCGCCGCTCCAGCCCCCAGATCTCGAGCCGCATCCGCAATGGCCGCCGCCTCGTCGCTCCACGTCGCCGCCCCGGCCGCCACCCCGCGGGTGGGATCCGCCGCCCACAAATCCGCCTCCTCAGGTACTGCTGCTGCTGCTGCCCGCGAGGTTCGCCTGCCGCTGCTGGATCCTCGCTGATTTTCTCTGTGTGTGTGTGTTCTCTGCTGCAGCGGCGAGGAGCGTCCGCGTGGCCAGATCGGGTGCGGTGGCGCGGTCCGGGGGCAGGCTCGTGGCCTGCGCCGCCGTCGCGGTGCGTGCTCTCGCCTTACCCTCTGATGTCTGTTTGCTTTGATCCTTCGCGTGCTGCCATCTGCTGGTACACTGACTGAACTTCTCTTGTGTGTGCGCGTGCGTGCGTTTTCGTGTGCAGACCAAGGCCGATGCTCCCGCCACCGACGCGGCGTCCAAGTCTGAAGGGTAAGAATGCTCTAGCACACTTCCGCGCCTTTGTGATATATGTGAACACCAGTATTCTGAGTGCGTACTTAGGATGAAACAGGGTCCACGCAAACCCATCTCAAATAAACATGGTCCATGCGAAACCAACGATTCAGTTTATTGTTCATCTCGCGGGAACTAGCAACTCAACTCGATTTAGCATAGAGTCGACTGGGATTTGCTGTGTTAGGTGTATATTGGGTCACACCCCGTTTCAGGCTTTGAAATTTGTTATGGCTTGTGTAAGTTTGCACGTTAGATGTCATTGCCATGGAAAATTGTGTGCCAAGTTGCAATCACCTGACAAAGTGCAGGCTTGTGTTTAAAATTAGTATCCACCTCTGTTCAGCTGCATATTTGTAGCCATTCCATGTCCCAAGTGTCCTGTGTTTTTTAATAAAGGGACACCTACTAAAATTGAGAGTCATAATATACTAATTTATATTCAGTGAACTTATGTTGACGCACCGAAGCAATTTTAAAGGAGAAACTGGATTTTTAAAGTACACAAAAACGAGTATCTAGTGGAATGCGCTCATCTAAGTGAACCTTAAAATTTCAATAACCATGTATCAACATTTCATTGACCTGTGAGATTTCAGTTATCTATTACTTGGCTGCTGCTGCTACTGTTGTGACTTGGCTGGCACTAAATATGTTTTTCCCATCCCTGTGTGCTGCTCCCTTGATGTGTGGTTCTGTCGCCTTGCATTTGCCAAATCCATCTAGAGAAGGACCAAAGTAATAGTACCTGATAATTATCATAATAGCAAACCAATAATCGGTTCCAAGTGGCAAGGCTGAATTTGGTTTTAATTAACATTATTTCCTTTTAGGATATTGCTGTCATATAAGAGCTTTGCTAGTATTTTAACAAAGGCAAAGAGTGTTGACCTGCAGCTTCTTTGTTGCTTATACATAAATAAAATTGAGAATGCTGTATTCTACTCTGAATCTGTTACTATATTTCCATTTTTACCTGTAAACCTAGTGTACATATTACAGCTTTGTTTGCCTTTTGGTTTTCCCAAAGAGAAAAATAATACTTCTTCAGATAATTGAGATCTGAAGGTTTAGCTTTGCTGAGTAATTATTATTTTCTGGAAAGTCTAGTGTACATCATTTTAGCTGTTTGTTAGGGGGTGGGCAAGTCAGCACGAGCCTGTATGTAGGAAGGTCATATCAACTTCAGTTGGTACTATTCCTCATATATAAGCCTGGTGCAGTAAACTATATCTTTTCCAAAATTCAGTTGGAAGCTCACTATTGAGATGGGTGTAGGATGCCCCCCTGAGTCAACCTGAGCTGTTGCTTTTAACATATGAATGGATTGGGGTGGAACCAGCTGATGTAGGCTTTTCAGCTCCCCCCTTAGGAAACTTTACATTTGTTTTGGTCTTTAAATGCAGTTATGCCACTTCGACTATTAGTATATTTTTATCATACAAGTAGAACAATTTACTGCAATTTTTTTTTATGAATATGACTCCTTAATTGTGTGAGTGGAAGTTCCTAATGTTGTTATAACTTCTGTTCAGTCATGAGGTGTTGCTGTTCGAGGCTCTTCGTGAGGGTTTGATGGAAGAGATGGAGGCAGATCCAACAGTGTGTGTCTTTGGTGAAGATGTAGGCCACTATGGGGGTTCTTACAAGGTGACCAAGGGTTTGGCTGATAAGTACGGAGACCTTCGAGTCCTTGACACACCTATTGCTGAGAACTCATTCACCGGCATGGGAGTTGGAGCAGGAATGAAGGGGCTGAGGCCTGTTGTTGAAGGCATGAACATGGGCTTCCTTCTCCTTGCTTACAACCAAATCTCAAACAACTGTGGCATGCTTCATTACACCTCTGGTGGTCAGTTCAAAATTCCACTTGTGATCAGAGGTCCCGGTGGTGTTGGTCGTCAGCTTGGGGCAGAGCATTCACAGCGTCTGGAGTCATACTTCCAGTCGATTCCTGGCCTCCAGATGGTTGCTTGCTCTACTCCTTACAATGCTAAGGGTTTAATGAAAGCTGCCATAAGAAGCGAGAACCCTGTTGTGCTATTTGAGCATGTCCTTCTGTACAACCTGAAGGAGAAGATCCCTGATGAGGAGTACGTGTGTTGCCTGGAGGAGGCTGAGATGGTACGACCTGGTGAGCATGTGACTATCCTCACATACTCGCGCATGAGGTACCATGTGATGCAAGCTGCAAAGACCCTGGTGAACAAAGGGTACGATCCTGAGGTTATTGACATTAGGTCATTGAAGCCATTTGATCTGCACACCATAGGTAACTCCATTAAGAAGACTCACCGCGTGCTGATTGTGGAGGAGTGCATGCGCACTGGTGGGATCGGTGCCAGTCTGAGATCCGCCATCATCGACAACTTCTGGGACTACCTTGACGCCCCTATCATGTGCCTGTCATCACAGGATGTGCCGACACCGTATGCGGCAACTTTGGAGGATGCGACCGTTGTGCAGCCTGCGCAAATTGTTGCTGCTGTTGAGCAAATATGCCAATAGGGCGCCTGTTTCAGTATCGTTAATTTATATCTGTCCTGGCTTGGAACAACTTTTCATTCGTCATTTTTGCCATGGAGCAAGGAGTTAATTGTGGTATAGGCATGTATCCATTTTTTATTCGTCTTTGAGCTTGTACTTCAGCTACATAACTGTACTGTATTGTGCTGATTACTAGGGGTCTGAACTTGGGTGTATTTGAAGAAATCGTTGAACATCCTGGGCCAGTTGTGTGTTTGACAATATTAGTTTTGCCTTTCAAAAAAAGGTTATCTTATTTCAGTAGTTATACTCTAGCTAAGGTATGATACACTTCGTCAGAGCTGTAATGAATGTGGTTCATGCAACTTAGGGCGTAAGGGCATCTCCAATGCGGTGACCCATCCCGCGCCCGCACGTCACCGGACAAAAACTTGGCCCAGCGTGCGGACCCATCTCCAAAACGGATGGCCATGGTGTCCGGATGACCCAAAGCCGTCCCAAATTTGGGCCGTGTTTGCGTGGCTGCGGACTCCTATCGTTGGCCGCTCGCGTCCTCCCCTGTCATCTGCTTCCCAAAACACAGCCCCCTCGCACACATCTCCCACCGCTGTCGACGCTGGCCACTCGAATGTGTTGCAGCGCTCTCCGGTGTTTGATAGGCTAGCGTACGGTTAGTCTCCTGATGTGGATTTTGAGATCAATGGTCACCACTACAATAAGGGGTACTACCTTGTTGATGGTATCTATCCACATTGGGCTACACTCGTGAAGACAATTCGGTGTCCCAACTCAAAGCAGGAGGCAAGGTTTGCCAAATAGCAAGAGGCAGCCCGGAAAGATGTCAAGCGGGCGTTTGGTATCCTCCAAGCTCGTTGGGCTATCGTCAGACACCCTGCTAGAGCCTGGAGTGTGCAAACTCTGTGGGAGGTGATGACCGCTTGTGTAATCATGCATAACATGATTATTGAGGTAGAGCGGGATGATTCACTCTTTGATAATGAGTGGGATGGTCAGGGAGAGTTGGTTACTCCTCAAGGTGGTCCAGCATCATTCCAGGATATCCTCCATGTGCACCACGAAATTCAGGATCTAGCTGTACACAACCAGCTCCAGGCTGATTTGGTCGAGCACATGTGAGCGCATGTTGGCAACAATGCTGAAAACAACAATGAAGAAAATCCCGAAGAAAACAATACCTAGGGCATTTGTATCATTTTACATTTTATTTGAATAATACTTTGTCATTGAATACGTGCACAATAAACTTATGTAATAAATCTTGAGCATTTAAACTTATTTATATATTATTTATGATTTTTTTATGGTTTTATAGTGAATTTAGAGCCAAAATAGCAACTTCTATGTCCGCGACCCAAATCTGATCGCGTTGGGCGCAGCGCGCGATCCAAACGGACACGCGGACGCGTGGCTCCGTCCGCGTGTCGGTGCGGCCACCCAAAAGACCAAAACGAACGGTCCAGCACGTTCGTTTGGGTCGTAGCATTGAAGATACCCTAAGAGCATATGATGACTGTTTCATTCAATGTAGAGAGCGGTAGAAGACTGAGATTTGTACAGTCGTCATGAAACGACGAATGAATCACTTCTTCAGGGACAGAGATGCTTTGCTTGACCAATGAAGCAAGGTTGGTTAATGCAACACATTTACAGAAATTGTACAGGCGTAACCACACTAGCAAGATGCAACAAGTGGAGTGGCTGCTCACACTCGACCCACAGCAACGAGCAATCAGAGCTCAAAAGTAAGAAAACAATGAGTTAATCCATCCACCCACTCGCAGAGCAGACGTCAAAGCTGGAACAATACAACAAACAAAATCAGAAAGTGATAATTTTCCTTCAGACCGAAAGTGATAATCTTCCTTCAGTAGATCAGGTCTTGCCATTAATGTCGTCAGAGAAGTTAATTCCGTACATGCGCCGATTGACTTCATTGCACCTTATGCCATCATATGTTTGTTTGTTTTTGTTGCCACTTAGAACAATTCTGCACCACATATGCAAATGGTTTCCAATAAGTTGGAGCTGGTCAATAGATATCTACTTTGAGGCACGGCTGTTCTTTAAAAAACAAAGCAAAAAAAAGACCGTTTTTATTACTCATTCCGATCAAAATTAATTGATGTGGATTTAGACAAAATGTTAGCTAAAATCTATCCAGATTCACTGAACTTGCGGCAACAGATTTGGATGAGAGGGAGCAATCAAGAATAAGTGAATTGCCCGGTTAAATTGAGAAATACCGGGTACTAATCTACCCAAATATAATGGTTACTAACAGGGGCGGACCCAGGACAAAACTTCAGTGGGGGCATATCGAGAGTTCTCCTATCCCCCTCTCCCCAGGGCGATGGGGCTCCCACTTCCGCCGGCCGCCGCTCCGCTCCTCCAGCCCCTCCCCCGTCGCCGTTGGCAGGAGTCGGCGGGCGACGCCGGTGGCGACCTTTCTTTACTCGTGTCCTAGAGGGCAGGTCAGGCCCCCTCCTCCTCCTTGGCAGTGGTGCTCCTCGGGATGCCTTGGTCCGGTGCGGCCAGGTGCTGGTGGTGGCGGTGCCGTCTCGCGCCGGATCGCCTCGGCGATGATGGTCTCCGCCTGCTGCTTGGCCATGATTTGGGCACCTCGACCCCAGATGGTTGTGCCTCATCCCGACGATGTCGGGTGCATCCGTTGTTTATGTCACATGCGAGTGTCACGAAGGTGTTGCTTGGTACGAAGCGATTTAAAGTGCTTGGAGCATGGTAGGCAAAAGACCAAGGGCGTAGCGGTTGCGGGTCATCATTATTTTGTCGCTTTTCATTGCCTTCATTTCTTTCTTTTTTGGCATGTTTGTGATGTTGTCCCAGCATTTTCTTAGTTTCGAGCTCTTCTATCGAAGCGGCAGCTATATATATAGTGAGGCGAAAGGCTGTTTCGAGGAGTTCTCTTATGTGGGACACAAAATTCTCCTGCATACGCGTACTTTCTCCGTCTAAAAATTAGTGGATCTTTAGGTTTGTTGGTAAGTTGAACATTTTTAAGTCACACATACTTTGTAGAAAAATCCATTTGGCATCCTTTGTGAGCATATTTAGCATCCGTTTGCATTACTCAAGCACACATACTAGTATATTGTACTTTGTATGTGAGATCATTGAAATTGTAAACTTCAACTACGAAGTCCTTTAAATATAACATTGTAGCTTATGGCAGTGACATCAAGTAGAGAAATCGAACAATGTTCGAAATAAGGGCATATAAGTTGAGCGTTGTTAAAACAGGAGCAAAGAAATCTACCGACGAGTCCCTCCTCCTTGTTGTGCCAGACTGGTTAGCTTAGTCAGTGCATGGCAATGGTCTTTGAGCCTCTTATTTCGTTCCTAACAGGCTAGAAATTTTCTGACTGGGGGGGGGGGGCAATGCGCTGAGCTGAGTGGGGGCCTCTTCTAAATTACAAGACTTGTCTAACGCATACACAGAAATTTACTGGGGGCAAGGCTGAGCTGAGTGGGGGCCTCTTCTAAATTACAAGACTTGTCTAACGCATACACAGAAATTTACTGGGGGCAAGGCCCCCACTCAACACTACATGGGTCCGCCCATGGTTGCATCCTTGCATCAAATTTCTTGGTTGTTATTTGGATCTTATCCATATGGTGTTTTATAGCTTGTGCTTATTCTCATGACAAGCTCTAGTCCATCGAAAACGGATTTCGCATGAAATACTTGTTGCGTTTTCGATATTGGAGTTTTTCCTGGTTCTTTATATTAAGAGGTTTCACCTATAAATTCTTGGAAAAATCTACCCAACTTGTTCTTAAGATTTTCACTATTTGTGGGGTAGCTCTTGTAATTCTCTTTACAACAAAGTTGGTTTCAACTATATGCGAGTTTCCTAATTCAAGTTGTTGCATTTTCCATATTGGAGGTGTTACCAGTTTGTCTCTATAGATAGGTTAAATATTTCCCCATTTGTTTCTATCATAACTTGTTGAACTATGATGGTTACCTGCATGATCTTGTAGAGCTTGTTCCTAGCTTCAAAACGAGCCCAAAATCATTAAAATCGGAGTCTGAATGCTCTAATTATGGCCATTTCAGTTTCAGGTGTTTTCTGCTTTTTACAGAGACGGAGACTCCAGTCCTGGGCCGGAGACTCCGGTCTCGGGGGCGCCAGGGACTCCGGAAAAGTCCTCGGTCCCCATAGCCTCACATTCTGGTGGGGTGGCCGGAGACTCCGGTCTAAAAAGGTTGTAACGGTCATATTTAGTGGGGTGAACCTATAAAAGGCCCCCTTCTTCCCCAAGGGTTGGTTGCTTCTTCCCCTTTGCTCTCCATTGTTGACCTTGAGATCTTTCCCAATCCATCTATTTCTCCCATGCTTCTTTAATCTTTCTGAGGTAAGTGAGAGGAGATCTAGATCTACATTTCTACCAATCAAATCCCTCTCTTTGTGAGTGGAATCCTTTAGATCTAGATCTTGGAGTTCTTTCTGGATTTCCCTTTTTCTTCCTCTCTTATTCCCCCAATAGATTTTGTAGCTTTGTTGGAGAGATAACGATTTGGGCATCTTTGTGGTGCTCTTGCCATTGCATTTGGTGCATCGGTTTGACTTCTCCGCGTGATACATGGAGGTGAAAGTTCGTGAGTATATTACTTAGGAAGTTTGTTCCCAGAGCTTGTTCCTCTTGGGTCTTTGGACCCTATACGACTTAGTGGTCTTTGTGGTGTTCTTGGGGACTCCAATTAAGTTGTGGAGATTCTTTAAGGGAAAGGCCTTTGTGGCGATTTATTGGGAGCCTTCAATTAAGTTGTGGATGAAAGTTCAGAGATGGTAAACCTAGAGGGGGGTGAATAGGTTTCTACAAATTTTCTTTGATTCTTTTGCAAGTTTAGGCTTTGCGGAATATAAAGTGAGCCTAATGCAAACTAGGTGAGGCAACCTATATGATGAAACAAGATACTCAAGCATGAAGACTATCACGCAAGTAAATAACACAAGTAAAGAGATCGGTTAGAAGTAACCGAGGCATGCAGAGAAGATGTATTCCCGTGTTCCCCTCCTTTGCAAAAAGGTACGTCACGTTTGGAGAGGTAGGGATCCCACGAAGGATTTTCCAACACCACGAAGGCTTGACTTCTTCTCCGGAGCCTATCCCACGAAGAAATAGCTCACCCACTTGTGGTAGACTTTAAAGGTAGCCTCCAAACCCTCACAAACTTCTTCTTGGAGGAAATCCACAACCCGGATGCTTCCGAGTGACTCTAGCCACCTAGGGTTTCCCCAAAACCCAAGAGTACCCAGCTAGCACGATGAACTCGAGGAGGAATGAGATTTGGCTTGGTGGAATCATAGATCAAGGCCTCCTCAAGCTTTTCCCCAAAGGGATTTGAGTTTGGTTGGAGGAGGAGGGAGATTTGAAGGTTTTGGAGCTCAACAATGGAGTATGAGAGAGGGAGAAATATCTTGAGCTTTTGCAATGGTCACCTTACCCCTTCAAGGAAGAAGAAGGGGTTTATATAGTCCTCCCGAGAAAAGAGTCGTTTGAGAAGTCAGAGTCGAGGCACCCGGCATAGGACCCGGTAGATACCGAAAATTTCGGTGTACCACCCGGCATGCCGGGCCATATACCGGGCTACCCGGCAGCAGCACTCGGTATGTTGGGCTGTGTGCCGAGTTACCCGGCAGCAACACTCAGCATGTCGGGTTGTGTGCCGAGTTGCCTAGATCTGCAGTTCTTCCTCCCTTCTCGGAACAACTATACCTCTCAGCATTTTTGGTGTGAATATTATGTGGTAGGATGTGTATATGTGTGGCTTTGGCAACATCCCCTTTAAGCTCATCGAGACAGCCCCTCTTAGTAGAGCGGTGATTCCTATAGACTCAAATATAACCAATAGATAAAAGAGCCAAAACACCGTCACTTCTTGAGAACATCAATTGGTGGGTCTCTTACCACCTTGCATCCTCGTATGCAGACTAAAACCCTTTCTTACGACCTTGCAACCTCATATGTGGACTAAAACATGTGTATACACTTAAGTCCACACAATAGCTCTGGTGTCATTGTTAACCAAAATAATGGTTAAGGGTAAAATACCCTTACAATCTCCCCCTTTTTGGTTAACGATGACAAACCGAGCTAGAGTCGTACAAAGATATTATGATGAACTTTAAACAAAAGTTGCCATAGAAGATATTAGGCAAGCTCCCCTATAATGTATGCACTTGGAGAATTTGCGTTTGAATGCAAAGTGCAACAATAGACATGGGCGGAGCTCCCCTTAGAGCAAGATGGGGCAGCTGCCCTACCTTTATTTTTGGGTAAAAACTACATATATTCACGTATGTTCTTATGTGTATACAATGTTCATTATTTTCTGTTAAGTAAATCAGACTTTTTGGTCCCATAAGAACTCAGATTTAGATGTTTAAATAGGCAAACGAATTTTTTAGAAGAGGCATACAACTCTCATGTCTTGATTTACTTTATTTGATATCATCTTTCCAAATACTTTTGGCGATCTAGAAGAACAAGTTCATGAGGGATAAATTTTGAGAAATTCCAAATTTCAACACAATGAGAGGCTACTTTGTGATTAGTCTAATATACATGCAATCCTTACATATCAAAGTGTAATTAAAAAACATGTGCACTTTTATAACTATTAATATGTTAGTCCCAATAAATATAATAAAAATTATCAAGTATCATGAATAATAACATTAGAAACATCAAAATAATAGACATGTTTCGTATGAGCGTGCTACATAGAGCGAGATACATTCAAAAGCAAAAATGCTATACTCACAGGCAGATCTGTATGGGATTTGTTTACGGGCACGACGTGGACTTGAGTGATTGGAAGAGTGTCCTTCACCATTTCTTGCAAGATCTCATGTGGCCGCTCGCTGGTTGCCAACTCGTCTTGCCAACTCATCCCGTAAAAAAATCCCGTACGAATCTCCAGTAAGTGTAGCATTCTTATCGTGCTGAAACTAAGAAAGATTTTCAAAAAGAAGCTATAACTTTTCTAATGTCTACGACTTTTGGATGGAAATAAAACTTCACTTTTGGTATGTTTATAGGTTCTACTTCTATTTAAAGATGTTGCAATTACCTTGCGTTTATAAATAGTATACCAATTTAAATAAATAACTTGTACGTTGAGTGATGCGATCAAATTTTGATTGGAATCCTTTAAAAATTGAAAAAACTGACTTACACAATACAAATATAGGGAGGGGCATCTGCCTCCCCCTCCTCCTCGAAACTACCCATGGTTCAAGTTAAATAATAATGTATGCCTATGATTTTGCCCTACCAAAGTTTTAGAACGTCCCCTGCCACTGACAATAGAGTATATGAGAAGCTCCCCCAATATCTTTAGGGAACAAGCATGGCTTAGACAAGATAAAGCTAGGATATCTAAGTCATAGAGATATAGCATAGCATAGTTAGCATAGATAGATATCCAAGATACATAGCATAATACATACTTGTCCATGACACAAATTAAAGCATATTGTTCCAACTAAAGATAGCAAATAGTAGCACAAGCCAATAAGAACCAAATGAAATAGCAAGGCTTGTGCATGCGGAGAACCCCGGAAACCCCCGGCAAGGAACCCGTAAACCTAAGACTCTACTCCCTTCTCCCCCTTTGGCATCGGAACACCAAAAAGGAATACGGAGTGAGATGGGTACTAGCGCATCCCAAGGAAAGAACAGTTGCATCCACGAACAAGGCGATGACTACGACTCCTTGGAAGTTTCCTCCTCTTCTTCAATGCCACCTCCACTATATCCGGCAAACATGGCATCGTTGAAAGAACATCTCTCATATTATGTTTTGTGTGTTTGATGTCAATGTATGTGATACACTAATGATTGTTTAAGTGGTACAGGGACTATATAGATACTTTTTTATGTGTGTTGGATGTGGTCAGTTCTGTCAAAGAGAAGCAGCAAAAAGATCATCAGGCCGGATAATCCGGGCCGGATATTTCCAAAATATCCGGGCCCCAGTTTTCGGCTAAGGATTTGAAGTTTTGTGGCTCAGTATGCTTCTGGATAGGGGCCGGACATTTGCCCGGATATTGTCCCAGTTTTGTCCCAAGGCCGGATTATCCGGGCCGGACATTTCCGAAATATCCGGCCCCCTCGAAAATGGCTAAGGACCTGAAGAAAAGCAAGTCTGGATAGAGGCCGAAAATTTGGCTGGACATTCTCCCGGTTTTGTACCTGAGGCCGGATTATCCGGGGGGGGGGGCGGATTATCCGGCCCTTACTTAGGCCGGAATATCCGGTCCCCCGGAAGCCCCAACGGCTGGATTTTGGGGAGGGGTATTTATACCCCTCTTCTTCTTCCTTCCTCCTTTGCTCAATCATTGCAAGAAAAATCTGCCAAGCTTCATCACCATTAGAGCCACCTCAAAACACAAGTTTTGCAAGATCACCTTCCTCCCCCAACCAAAGCTCTTGATCTTTGGAGATTCGAAGGAGAAGACACCGATCTACATCCTCATCGAAGCGTTTTTCATTTCCCCCTCATTTGTTTGAGGGATCTCATGCTAGTGTTCCTATTTGGTTCCCTAGTTGATTTGTGTTGATGTGTTGTTGTTGATTGTTGTATTGTTACAGATTTGGGAGCCTCCAATTCTGTTGTGGATGTGTGCCCCAAGAACCTTGTAAAGGCCCGGTTTCCGCCTCGAGGAAATCCCTTAGTGGAATTGGGCTAGGCTTTCGTGGCGTTGCTCACCGGAGATCTGAGTGAAGCCTTCGTGGCTGTTGGTTTGGCTTTCGTAGCAACCACACTCCTCCAAACGTAGACGTACCTTCTTGCAAAGGAAGGGAATTACGGGAATCATCTCCGTGTCATCGCGTGCTCCACTCTCGGTTACCTCTATCCTATTCTATCTCTTATATTGCGTAGCTTTATCTTGCTTAGTTGCTTATCTTGTCATAAAGGTAAATTCACTTAGTTGCATATCTAGAGAATTTACCTTTGTGTCAAGCCTAAATTGAAAAAGAACTAAAAATTGGTTAGCACCTATTCACCCCCTCTAGGTGCGGCATACGATCCTTTCAATTGGTATCAGAGCCTCGGCTCTTATTTCGGGCTTAACCGCCTAAGAGTATGCCGGACGAGGTGCCTTCGGAAGGGGCCGCTAAGACGGTCTCCATGGAAGACTTCAATTCGTTGAAGTCCTCCATGGAAGCCCAAATGGAAAGCATGAAAAAGATGATTTCCGAGCTTTTGACTTCGGTCCCTCCCAAGGCTCCCATCGTAGAGGTAAAGGACACGGGTGCGTTAGAAGAGGGAGATGCTTCGGCATTACCCTTCTCTACCAAACCCGTGGAAGGTGATAACTTAAACACTATCAAATCTCCCATTGCATCTCCTAGGGGAACTAGTGGAGGTGAGAGCTACAATCGAGTAGCTCCACCTTTTCTATCTCCCGATATACCGGTTCCCCATCCCCATATGAACATTCGGGGCGACCCACCTAAGTTTTCCGTTGAGAATTTCGATACTTGGCAATTTGAGTTTCGCTCTCATGTTTGCAGTGCCTCCAATGAACTTTGGAGAATCATCGTGGAAGGCTTCAAGCCATACAACCCCGACAAGTTGACTAGAAGAGAAGTGGTTGATAGTCAACTCAACAACACCGCCTTGCACATGATTCAAACTAGTGTGGGGACAAAGGATTTGTCTCGTGTTCGGAATTTCACCACCGCCAAGGAAGCTTGGGATGGTTTGGCCGCTAGTTGCATTGGAAGTGAGAGCACGAGAAGGAACAAGTATAATGCTCTTCGGAATAAAGCCGAAGGATTCATGAGGTTACCGGATGAAGATCATGAAGTCATGTATGGAAGACTTCTCACCGTTGCCGATTCCTTCCGGCTTGTTGGTGCCACCCACATCAATGACTCTTGGATCAAGGAGAAGTACATTGAATGCATGATGCCGTTTGTACCCATTGACGTCAAGACTCTTGTCGGTAGAGAATGCTATCCCTCTCTCACTTCTCAACAAGTCGTGCACGAGATGCAAGCTCTCAAGGTGCTTGAGCAAAACTCTCATGATTCTCGCAATCGAGCTCTTGGGATGACAAAAGGGTCCAACCTTGCCTTGGCGGTCAACTCGTTGAAGAAGTGATTCCTCAAGAATCTTATAGGGCATCTTGGAGTATGTCCTATCCGGAAGACTTGGAACACCACTACCATGACCACATGGCATTCCATGCTAACTCCTTTCACTACAACAGGACAGCGCTTTGGTAACACGGCTTTGTGTTACTACAGGTCCAAAATAATGTTACTAGACCAAGTAGTAACACCTTTTGGGATGTGTTCCATTAGGCCGTGTTACTAAGAGGTGTTCACTGTCACACATAATAGTTGTTCCTACAAGTTAAAAAACGTGTTACAAATTGTCTTGTAGTAACATGCATCATACGTGTTACTAAATGCCCTAGTAACACGTTTTTATAACTACGGTAACACAAACAGTAACATATTTTTCTCAGTAGAGTAACATAGTTTTCTAAGTGCAGTAACACCGTTTGTAACACGTACTGGTCTCTCTAGCAACAAAATTAGTAACATATTTATCCAAATATTTTACCACAAGAATCAGATAGGATTTTCATGTAATGACATGGAATTTTAGTTAAGACAAGGAAAGGTGAGGTGGCTATGTGGAATTTGGTTGATTAAATCGAATTTTTATTCTTTTCCTAGCATTCATTGCACATTTAATTTCTGCTCAAATTTTCATTATAGTGTCAGCACTTATTTCTTTGCAGCTGAATTCCGCATTTTAATCTTTTCCCATTGAATTTGGACTGATAGTAAGAATTTCAGGCTTATGAAATCGCCAGCTACATTTCAGTTACAAAATATATAAGAACATAATAACCGCCAACCCCATTTACATTATGATATACAAACAAGAGGATTTTGTGCAACAAAATCACATGGCCAAGTCATGGAATGAACTAAGCGAACTCGATAACTAGTCCAGAATGCCAAGATCGTTATATTTGAGTTGAAACAAAAAAAAAGACTTGATTCCTCTGCCATCCTTGCACCAGACAACACCAAAGAACCTGCAAACTTGAAGTAAATGTTGAATTAGAAAATGAAGAAAAATGCAAATTGCATATGAATGCAGATGATAAATGATACTAAGAGTGATGGGTTAGCGTGGTTAGTAACAGATAAAGAGTAAAGTGTTATAATATTTAGGAACAGATCTAGATCATACAAGAAAATCATCAGTTTTAGACAGTTCACTTGCACTACATCACTAATCTTTACTGCATGGCTCAAAATTAACAAGGTAAATACATGTAGTTTGACCATAATAAGTGCAACTTTTGGCTTCATTTTTATTGTGAAATAACTTTTGATTTCATTTGTACCACTATTTATTTTGCCTACAGCCAATCCTATCAAGTCCAAAACTAAATATATATGGGCATGCAGGATGTTTGTCTAGCAAAGCATACAAAAGGTCCATAAAATTAGTTAAGATTTTGCATTACTACAACAAGAAAGAATAGTGTGTGTTAAAGTCCTTAAGGAAGATAAGTAAGCTACATGAATCGGTGGCACATATCAGCGTTACTTAATGAAGACATATATAGGTTTATGCATTTTAACTTAACATGGTGGTTCTAAGCTGCATATTAAAGTGATTTATACAGACAGAAATCTCACTTGAGTGGATTGTAATCCATAACAAGAATTGTTCCCCCTGTCCATTAATACTCGAATATACATGAGTTCTTCCGCCTGAAATAAGAGGAAGATATACAAGATTGTTATTTGGCAAAGGTCAAAGGAAATATATGTTTGTACTTTTGCAGAAAACAATAATGTTTGCTTGATAACTATTTTATCAAATAAGGGACAAATTGTAATATCTAGTAAGAATGTGTGTGATGCGTTGCGAGGTTCGCAAATAAATGTGTGCTACTCCCGCCTATGCGTGTTCTAACCGATCGTACTTGGAAAACAAATAAAACTAACAGCAGAAAAGCAAGGCGAGTTAAGGATGCTCTTTGCTCAGCATATGGTGTACTCTGTTCTGGACATTGCTACGAGTTACTGTGTTCACTTGCGTCAGCATATTTCCTTTAGCCCCAACATCGTACATGGCAGTGCTCCCAGGTCTACCTCTGAATCTGCTATGCACATATTTGATGGACTCCACCTTGGATCTAAAACTGCTACACTTGTCAACTAGGTTTTCTGCCGTTACAATGGTCCACCGATCTAGCCAATGTTTTCTTCGTAGTTCATACTGGATGCTTTTCAGCGTCTCCATTAAACCTAGTTGCTATCAATGTTTTTCAGTCCAAACAAAGCAACAGCCATTCACCACATTAACAAACTAGTTCTATGGAGCCTTTTCCATACAAATCATTGGTAGACTGAACCAATTATCCAGTAAACTAATTGAGGGAGAACTAATCGGTTGATTGATGTATGATTAGTTAATAGCAATATGATGGCCTGCCTAGTGGGACTCAACCCAATCCAGGGTACGTACCTACTGCTGTTAATTACAGCAGCCCAGCGATCCGCTCCGGCAACAGCAACTAGTTGACCATTGCACGGCGACATCGGCAGAGTCCCTCGACGGCTGTAGTTTTCGATGACAAGGATATATAGTGGGGAACACTACAAATTGCTGACGCATCCCCGATTCATCTGGGTACACCGTCGTATGTGTTTTCCACTGGATCTGCAAAGGGCTGGAAATCAAAGAATGGAATGAACAAATCAAGGGAAATAGACGGAGGAGAAGAGATAGATTGATTCACCAGGACAAACACCGCTTCCTCAGCGTGTCGAAGGGAAGCCGCGTCAGCTTGATTGGCGAGCGCGACGACACGTCTGCACGCCGTCCTTCATGTTTTCTGCGGAGGGTGTGGATCCTGTCGATCGAAGGTGCTGCTGGAGAAACTCACCTTGAGGCTTAGGTTGGGGGAGCTGGATACGAGGCGGCGTTAGGGCCTGGACTTCAGGCGGCGGCGGCGTTCCCTAATGGCGCCGCCAGGCGAGGGAAGCCGGACGAAACAAATGAGGGTTTCAGGTAGAACCTAGGCGGACGGTGAGAGTTAAATCGGCCCGGCGGAAAAATAATAACCTCCCGTCCCGCGTAAGCGACTCAAAATTCAACAGATCGCGCTCTTTCTTAGAAATAATTGTATTTTCGTATTTAATACCCATGTCCCTGCTACAGGGACCCACTTTATGCTGACCCCATGCGAAATATATAGCCCGTCCGATTTCTATGAGTCAGTCAAGTAGAACAATCCAAATTTATCGAGTATCTTAGATTTCATTGGTTTCCAAAAAAAATTATATGGATACAAATTAGATGAAAAGAAGAGAAAAAAATTACCAAATGAACATAAAAACACTACTCCCTCTGATCCATATTACTCGCCGCTAAGCTAGATGTATGTACAATTAAAATATGTCTAGATACATCTATGTTAGTGTTAAGTAATATGAATTGGAGGGGGTAGAAAACTGATTGTTCCATATCTTCTTTGAATGTTAGCAAAAGAGGTGCTACATCCATTGAGCAAAATGAGACCCAACTAAAATACCATATAAACACATGATGCATTCCGGTTTACGGAGGCACACCCACGCACGGACACAACAAGAACCCCACCTTGTCCAATATATGTAAAAAATGGCGAGTGATCGGAACATAAGTCCTTTTGATCTGACCATAACCAATGAGATCATCTCACAAGTATGACCTAACTCCAAGATGGCACACATTTAAGTACATCCCACCCATAGAGACTATAAGGAGTTCAAGAGTGGATGCCTGAACCTAGCAGGATCTTCGGGAAGATTTTTCAAGAAAACGCCAGCAGCAACTTACATTGTGGCATTTGATTGGGACTTCTAGAAGGCATTAAAACCATATCATCAATGCGATTTCTAGGTTTTACTTATCTCTACTATCTAAAAAGAATTTTAGGGTTATGTTTCCTAGATGGATGTGTAATGCTCATCAACGAAGGATTCTAGCATTGTCGGTTGGCCTTCTAGTCTAATACGGCTATTTATGACTTGCATTTTTATACCCTATTTCCCTACAGAACTTGTAACACTAAGCATGTAACATAGTTGTTTGTGTTACTTTAATCGTTGATTGTAACATAATCGAAGCAACACAAACTTATATGTTACTACACGAACATTTTGGTAACACATTTTCAGAAATTACCCTCTATGTGTTACTGACATGCCTTGTCACACAAATGATGAGTTACTGCAATTTCACATGTAACACATTTTTTCATGTGTTACATGCTTGTGTTACCAAAGCTCTGTTCTGCTGTAGTGTTTTGGGTTGACCCATCCAAGGCCAAGGAAGACAACATCAAGAGAAACAACTCAAGGGGGTTCACAAGTTCGGGCCCAAGGACAAGATCTTGCTACAATTGTGATGACAAGCGCCATTTCATTGCCGAGTGTCCCTATGAGAATAGGGAGACTCATGGTGGAAGGCTCATTCCCAAGGACAAGAGCAAAGACTCAAAGGGCAAATATTCAAAAGCCCCCAAGAAGAAATTCTACAATAACAAGACCAAGAAGGGCAAGAGGCCCTCAAAAATTGTGCTAGTGACTAGGGAAGAATATTCTTCCGATGAAGTTGAAAGCTCTAGTGATGATGAAGATGAAGAAAGCTCAAAGGAAGTGGCTGCCATTGTCACCACCAACATTCCCTCTTCATCTCTCTTTGAATCCCCCAATGAGAATCCTCATATCAAGAATGCACATTGCTTCATGGCAAGGTCCTCCTTGGACACATCTATTGTGCTATCAACTCAAGAAGAATATACCTCCGGAGATGATGATGTTGATGATGAAGAAGATGCAACCTCTAATGGATTGGTCGCTCTTGCCTCCCTCTCCACTAACTCTTCATCACCAAGTGAATCCCCCAATGAGGTCATTCATGTGGAGGAAGAAAGTTGCCTCATGGCTAAATCCTCCGAGGTATCATCTCCTAACCCCTCTACGCCTAACATTTCAAATGATCTAGGAGTTGATCTTGCTAGTCTAAAAGTAAAACAAGAAATGCTAGAGTTTGATGATTTCATTCTTAACCTACAAGGTAATACTAAAAAGCATGTTTCAAATCTCATGGTTCGTATGGCTCAACTAAATGGTACTCTTGAGAAAAAATGCCAAATAGAGAGAGAATACTCTCTTGAACTACATGCTCTTAGAAATGCTCTTGAGGAAAGTCAAGAAACTATAGCTTCTCTTGAAGAGAGGTTAGAAAATCTTGGAGATCCTCAAGATAAAATTAACAAGCTCACTAAAGCTATAGATCTTGCTAGAGCTAAGTCTAAAGTGCTTTCAAAGGAAAAGGCCAAATTTGGTGTTGATCATGAGAAACTTGTGAGAGATCTAGATGATCTAGACAAGGCACACAAAGCCTTGAAGAGTGAATACTCTCTCCTCTCCAAGTCTTATGAGCAACTTCAAATTAGGCTCGCCTCATATGACATACCTAGCACCTCTACTCCTTCATGTGATCATGCAAATATTATTGAGGAAAATGCTAGGTTGAAGGATGAACTTGCTAAGGCCTCCTCTCCCCAAAGTAATCTTTCCTTGGATGATCTTTTGAGTAAGCAAAGATCAAACAATGGGAAGGAGGGCCTTGGCTATAATGCCAAGGCAAAGAAGGCAAACAAGCAAAAGGTCAAGTCCGCACAAGAGAAGAAGAAATCCATCACTAATGGTGAAGCCCCCAAGGGAAAAACCATAAATGATGATGATGCGGGAATTGCTAACCCTCACTATGTTTTATTTAAAGATTATTATGGTGATGTTTATGCTAAATATGTTGGCCCATATGATGGTTATGTTGCTTGGTCTATTTGGGTACCAAAGACCCTTGTTGCTAACAAAAGAGGACCCATTGAAAAATGGGTACCTAAATCCAAGAATTGATCTCATGTAGGACTATGCCGCCGGAGGTTCAAAATGGGTACTTGATAGTGGATGTACAAGTCATATGACCGACGGCAAGAACCTCGTCAAGGAGTTGAGGCCTAACATAAACAACATCACCGTCTCCTTTGGCGATAATTCTACATCCGAGGTATTGGGTTTTGGCAAGGTTGTGGTTGCACACAACATTACTCTTGTGGATGTCATGCTTGTCAAAACCCTTGGTTACAATTTACTTTCTGTTTCCGCCCTTGGCAAGATGGGTTTCGCCGTCTTTATTGACAATGATATTGTGGTCCTCTTGTGGAGCAAGACTCTAAAAGTCGCTTTCGTTGGGTATCGCGAACACAACTTGTATGTGGTGGACTTTTCCGGGAAAACCACGTCAAGTGCGATGTGCCTATTCGGAAAGGCGGATGTGGGTTGGTTGTGGCATCGCCGCTTGTCCCATGTCAACATGAGAACTTTGCAAAGTCATCACAAGGGGAACCATATTGTGGGACTAATGGAAAATGTGTCATTTGCCAAAGATCGTGTTTGTAGGGCTTGTGTTGAAGGCAAAATGCATGACTCTCCGCATCCAAGCAAACTATCATCTCTTCCAAGAGGATCTTGGAGCTCCTTCATGTGGATCTCTTTGGTCCCGTCGCTCATGCAAGTCTTGGTGCGAAGAAACATTGCTTGGTCATTGGATGACTACTCAAGATACACTTGGGTCTTCTTTCTCAAGACGAAAGATGAGACTCAACAAATATTCATTGACTTTGCTACCGAGGTGCAACGCCAACACAACCTCCTCATTATGGCAATAAGAAGTGACAACGGCTCCGAGTTCAAGAACTATACACTCAATGATTTTCTTAGTGATGAGGGGATTCGTCATCAATATTCCGCTGCTTACACCCCTCAACAAAATGGTGTTGCGGAGAGGAAGAACCGGACTCTTATGGATATGGAAAGATCTATGATGGCGGAGTATAAATACCGCTATAACTTTTGGGCCGAAGCCATCTCCACCGCTTGCCACTCCTCTAACCGGCTCTATCTCCGCAAGGGCTTGAACAAGACTCCATATGAAATACTCACCGGGAACAAGCCTAATATCTCATACTTCAAGGTGTTCGGGTGTAAGTGTTTCTACAAAATCAAAGGAGTTCGTTTATCTAAATTTGCTCCTAAAGCTTTGGAGGGTATATTTGTTGGTTACGGTGTCGAATCTCACACTTATAGAATCTTTGATATATCTTCCAAGATTATCATTGAATCTTGTAGTGTGAAGTTCGAAGGAAATGATGGCTCCCAAGTGGGGCAAGTTGATGTTTGTGCAGGTGATGAAATACCTCAAGATGCCATAGTAAGAATGGGTGTGGGATTTTTCCGCCCCATTGAGGGACACGATGTGGCGTCTCGGGAAGGACTATGCTCTACCACGGTGGAGCCCTCATCTTCTCAACATCAACAAACCCTACCTAGTGAAGCAAATGATGCACCAACCCAAGAACAAGAGCAAGACCCTCCCTCTTGTGTGCAATATCAAGGACAAGATCAACCAAGCATTCATGATGGCTCCAATGAGGATCCAATCAACTCTTGCCCCTCTCCGAATATTGTTCAAGATCAAGCACATGAGGATGAGCAACCTCAAGAAATTGAGGAAGCTCAAGTTGAAGGTCAAGACGGGGACCCAAAAGATCAAGTTGATCAAGTGACACCTCCAAGGCCAAGTAGAACCAAGGAGGAGATCGAGGCCCGTCGTCTAGCAAGAAGAGAAAGGCAACTTGAGCGTCTTGAACACACACATGACAAGGTTCTTGGTGATGTAAGGGCAAAGGTTTCCACAAGAAGGCAATTGGCTAAGTTTAGCAATCATCATGATTATATCTCCTTAGTGGAACCCAAGAAAGTATTTGAAGCCCTTGAAGATTCGGATTGGTTGGAAGCTATGCACAAAGAACTCAACAACTTCAAGCGCAACAAAGTATGGACCTTAGTAGAGAAGCCAAAGGGGTGCCGCAATGTTATAGGCACTAAATGGATATTCAAGAACAAGCAAGATGAGTTTGGAAATGTTGTGAGGAACAAGGCAAGATTGGTGGCTCAAGGGTTCTCTCAAGTTGAGGGAATTGACTTTGGAGAAACCTATGCTCCCGTGGCTCGCCTTGAGTCCATCCGTATCCTTCTTGCTTATGCATCGCATCATAACTTTAAGTTACAACAAATGGATGTGAAAGTGCATTTCTTAATGGTCCTTTGCATGAAGAGGTTTATGTTAAGCAACCTCCGGGGTTTGAGGATCTCAACTTCCCTAACCATGTCTACAAGCTTGATAAAGCTCTTTATGGTCTCAAACAAGCTCCTAGAGCTTGGTATGAGCACCTTAAAGAATTATTGGTAGACCGTGGGTTTGATGTTGGGCTAATCGATCCCACTCTTTTTACTAAGAGGGTCAATGGGGAGCTTTTCGTTTGCCAATTATATGTTGATGATATTATCTTTGGCTCTACTAACAAGGCTTTCAATGATGAATTCTCAAAGCTTATGACCGATAGGTTTGAGATGTCTATGATGGGAGAGATGAAGTTCTTCCTTGGTTTTGAGATCAAGCAATTGAGGGAAGGAACCTTCATCAACCAAGCAAAATATCTCCAAGACATGCTCAAGAGGTTCAAGATGACCGAGTTGAAGGGTGTAGCCACTCCTATGGTTACCAAATGTCATCTTGCACTTGATCCCAATGGTAAAGAGGTGGATCAAAAGGTATATCGCTCCATGATTGGATCCTTGCTTTACCTTTGTGCATCTAGACCGGACATAGTGTTGAGTGTTGGTGTGTGTGCAAGGTATCAAGCTTCTCCTAAGGAGAGCCACATGATGGCTCTCAAAAGAATCTTTCGGTATTTGGTTGATACCCCAAGATATGGTATTTGGTACCCCAAAGGTTCAAGTTTTATTCTCAATGGATATACCGATGCGGATTGGGCGGGTGACAAGGATGATAGGAAATCAACTTCCGGGGCTTGTCAATTCCTTGGTAGGTCCTTGGTGTTTTGTTCTTCTAAGAAGCAAAATTGTATATCTCTCTCCACCGCCGAAGCCGAATATGTTGCCGCCGCAAGTGGATGCACTCAATTGTTATGGATGAGGCAAACTTTAAAGGAATACGGTGTCATTTGTGACAAAGTGCCTCTATTATGTGACAATGAAAGTGCCATCAAGATTGCCTATAATCCGGTGCAACATTCAAGAACGAAGCATATTGAGATCCGGAATCATTTCATTAGGGATCATGTTGCCCGTGGTGATATTGAGCTTATCTATGTTCCTACCAAAGATCAACTTGCCGATATATTCACGAAGCCTCTTGATGAAGCAAGGTTCTCTTATTTGAGGAATGAGCTAAATATCATTGATTCAAGGAGTATATCTTGACCATCTTGCAAACACACCTTTGTCTCAAAACTTTATTTGGTTTAGATGTGGGCATGGAAATAGGGGGAGTGCGGTTTAAATTATTGAGCTATCCCTCCCCCATAATGCCAACATTAAGAAATCATTCTCTTTATATCATATGTTGATATGTGAGCTTCAATGATGAGTAGTGGCATGGACCCAAGATATATCTTCGCGGTGCCATGCCACAACACTCATATATGGTGGCCTAGGCCACCACACTCTTCTTTGTGAAGAGTTGGAGTTATTTGGATCTTATCGCCTTTTATTTGACAACTCCATGTTCTTATGGGAAATCACTCTAGTTTGGCCTTATTCGCTCATATCTTGCAATCTTGAGTGATCATGTACCATTAACAGTTTGTACCCTCTAAACCTAAGTCTACACTCTCCTATAAGCCACTTCCATCTTGCTCATTTGTCATGTTTGGTAAAAACTTGGAGTTTGAGGTTTCTCGGTCGGATGATCTAGGTTGCCCCATCTTATTGGTAAATATGCATCTTATATGTGACGTGATATTTTATTGCACCACATATGGGTTCGCAAATAACCAACTAAAGATAGGCAGGATTTCCGGTGTTCTGGAATTTTCCAGAAAACCGGATAATCCGGCCCCCTGCCACCCCGGAATATCCGGCCTGGCCGGATTATCCGGCCTGGGCGATTTGCGGGAGGATTAAGGGAGGCCGCGGGGAGAACGGTTGCCACTTCAATCAGTTCCCCCCACGCGCCCCCTTCTCCCTCCTCAAGTCGCCGGAGCTCCTCCTCCTCGCCGGAGACGCCCCGTCCGCTCCCTCTCGGAGTTTTTGGGTGGATCGGGTGCCTCTCCTCCCTAACTACCTTCTCCTCCAAGCGGCTTTCGCAATGGATGCGGGTATGACTCACAATCCCTAACCCTAGGTGTTGTGTTTTGTATGTGCTATTTTCTTGGTGAAGATGGTGTCTAGTTGTTCCAAATTGTGTGTAGTATACTCCTCTTGCATGCTATGAGGCCGATCTGGTCATAGACAAGTTTTTGATTGGAAGAACTGCAAGATTCGCAGGGCCGGATTATCCGCCCCCAGGGGACACCGGATTATCCGGCCTGAAGCTTCATCTCCGCTGCAGTTCTGTTTCAATCTATCGTGTCTAGACTTGTACCGACTTATAGTATGTTTCTAGAGTACATTACTGTACCATACATGACTTATGAGCATTATCTTCTCTTTGCTATCCGTCTTTGCTATTCACAGGTCGTGTTTCTCGGGGTGCTCGGAGACGCCCAAGGGGTGATCGGCCAAGTGATGAGTTCGCGCCCAACGCTCCTCGCAAGTCCTCAGCATCTAGGCAGAAGAACAAGACCACAAGGGAAAACTACAAGACCATGGACCCTGTCTCCTATTCCGCTATCCGCATGAAGAACTGGTATGAAGACCTCCCAAGGGATGAAGAGACAGAGGGCAGGAAATACTGGTGCATGGAGCAGGAGTTCATCTACAAGGACATTTATGAGCCCATGAAGAATCTGAGACCCATGCAAGCTATCGATGTGGACCTTCTGGCAGTCAACAATCATTTTGAAGATGCAATCTGGGTAGCTGGCAGGTTGGGCTTGAAGGATATCATGAAGATTCAATGTGACTATAGTCTAGAGTTGGTGAAGCAATTCTTTGCCACTTTGGCCATCCATAAAGATGAGGACCGCACTATGGAATGGATGACTGGCTCCACTCACTGTAGGGCCACCTTGCGCCGTTTTGCTGGTATTCTTGGAGTTCCTGCAGGAGGAGGTCGTCGTCTCCATGGACCACAGAGGGCAGATAAGAGTGTGCTGTTTGATCTCTATACATCAGCTGGAAAAGTTGGTTCTTCCAAGGGGCTGCTTCCCATCTATGGTCAGTTACTCAGGTTCTTCGGGCCACCATCTCTCCAAGTGGTGGCAACAATGATGCACTCCGGGGAACAATTGTGGATCTTATGCACCTCAGCTTTAGGTGTGCTCGTGATGTTAATGAGGAACGTAACTACACTATTGATGTCATGGACTTCATCTTCAATGAGATTCATGATGCCATGGTCTCCCGGACCACCATACCTTATGCACCATATATCCAGCTCCTCATCAAAAACTCTGTGGCCTTGGGTGGTGAAGACTTGAGCGGGTACCCATTGATGAAGCACCATGTCAAGAAGGCTTACAAGCTTAAGCCAGCCTCTTCTGCTGCACCTGCACCTGACTCCTTCATGGGTGATGCTCGTTCTAGTGGTTTTGCTCCTGCTCGCCATCCTGACCTCCCGGCTATTAAGAAACAAGTGAGCAGGCTTAGTTGGTTTCAGCGTCACATCCTTTGCATGAACATTGAGATCCATAAGGAGAACTATGCGGCCAGCCGAGAGCGTTACGAGATTAAGCATTCTCGGGCGGTTATTCCGCACAAGCTCGGTGGTGAGCAAGGACCCCCGCCTCGGCCTCCGGTTCACCCGAGGTTACGAGTGGGTGGCATTCACGCACGGTTCCGTGGAGTGATCTTGATGATTGCATTCAAAGGTCCAACCTCACTCGCCGCTCTCCGGATGCCCCTGACACTGATGAAGAAGAAGAAGAAGAAGAAGCGGCGTACCAGTCCGATGATGAAGATGGCTCCGAGTGATCTCCATGAGGTGTGTAGCATCGCGCTTGTCCCCTTTTTGGCGTCTCGATGCCAAAGGGGGAGAAGTGTTCTATTAGGAACTCTCTCGGGGATTTGCATGGTTTGGGCACAAGCATATGCATTTATCACTCTTTTATTGCTTGTGTTCCCTCTTATTTGAACTATTTGGTTTGCTTGTGTTCCGTTTAAAACTATGTGCTATGTGGTGTGAGACATTGTTATGGTTTTTGGATTTCTATATGTTGAGATCAAGGCTATTATATTATGTGTGATGCTATATCTCCGTATTATATATCTACACATGGGTATGATTTCTAGCATCCTATCTCAACTTCATATATGTCTATGTCTCTTGTTAGAGCTCATGTTGGATACCTCTTGTGTTGAGGCACCTCGCTCCTATGTGTTGTGTATTTGTATTCAAATGCAAATTACTTATATGCACACATGTAGGGGGAGTGCCTCTATGTTTTGCCATCATGCTTGTCTCTATAGTGATTCTCTTGCAAATCCGTATATTGTCATCAAACACCAAAAAGGGGGAGATTGAAAGAACATCTCTCATATTATGTTTTGTGTGTTTGATGTCAATGTATGTGATACACTAATGATTGTTTAAGTGGTACAGGGACTATATAGATACTTTTTTATGTGTGTCGGATGTGGTCGGTTCGTCAAAGAGAAGCGACAAAAAGATCATCGGGCCGGATAATCCGGGCCGGATATTTCCAAAATATCCGGCCCCCGGTTTCCGGCTAAGGATTTGAAGTTTTGTGGCTCGAGTATGCTTCGGATAGGGGCCGGACATTTGCCCGGATATTGTCCCGGTTTTGTCCCAAGGCCGGATTATCCGGGCCGGACATTTCCGAAATATCCGGCCCCCTCGAAAATGGCTAAGGACCTGAAGAAAAGCAAGTCTGGATAGAGGCCGGATATTTGGCCGGACATTCTCCCGGTTTTGTACCTGAGGCCGGATTATCCGGGGGGGGATTATCCGGCCCTTACTTAGGCCGGAATATCCGGCCCCCCCGGAAGCCCCAACGGCTGGATTTTGGGGAGGGGTATTTATACCCCTCTTCTTCTTCCTTCCTCCTTTGCTCAATCATTGCAAGAAAAATCTGCCAAGCTTCATCACCATTAGAGCCACCTCAAGAACACAAGTTTTGCAAGATCTCCTTCCCCCCCCCCCAACCAAAGCTCTTGATCTTTGGAGATTCGAAGGAGAAGACACCGATCTACATCCTCACCGAAGCGTTTTTTATTTCCCCCTCATTTGTTTGAGGGATCTCATGCTAGTGTTCCTATTTGGTTCCCTAGTTGATTTGTGTTGACGTGTTGTTGTTGATTGTTGTATTGTTACAGATTTGGGAGCCTCCAATTCAGTTGTGGATGTGTGCCCCAAGAACCTTGTAAAGGCCCGGTTTCCGCCTCGAGGAAATCCCTTAGTGGAAGTGGGCTAGGCCTTCGTGGCATTGCTCACCGGAGATCTGAGTGAAGCCTTCGTGGCTGTTGGTTTGGCTTTCGTAGCAACCACACTCCTCCAAACGTAGACGTACCTTCTTGCAAAGGAAGGGAACTACGGAAATCATCTCCGTGTCATCGCGTGCTCCACTCTCGGTTACCTCTATCCTATTCTATCTCTTATATTGCGTAGCTTCATCTTGCTTAGTTGCTTATCTTGTCATATAGGTAAATTCACTTAGTTGCATATCTAGAGAATTAACCTTTGTGTCAAGCCTAAATTGAAAAAGAACTAAAAATTGGTTAGCACCTATTCACCCCCCTCTAGGTGCGGCATACGATCCTTTCAATCGTCAAGGGGTGGCATGCGATAGTTGAAGTGAGCAATAGGGGCCATCTCGGGGGGGATCCTCGGGCATCTCGAGCCCACGAGCAGTGAAGTCCTTGATACGTCTCCGACGTATCGATAATTTCTTATGTTCCATGCCACATTATTGATGATATCTACATGTTTTATACACATTATATGTCGTATTTATGCATTTTCCGGCACTAACCTATTAACGAGATGCCGAAGAGTCGGTTGCTATTTTCTGTCGTTTTTGGTTTCGAAATCCTAGTAAAGAAATATTCTCGGAATTGGACGAAATCAACGCCCAGGGTCCTATTTTGCCACGAAGCTTCCAGAAGTCCGAGGGAGAGTCGAAGTGGGGCCACGAGGTGGCGACACACCAGGGCGGCACGGCCCAAGCCCTGGCCGCGCCGGCCTGTTGTGTGGGCCCCTCGCGTCGCCTCTTGACCTGCCCTTCCGCCTACTTAAAGCCTCCGTCGCGAAACCCCCGCATCGAGAGCCACGATACGGAAAACCTTCCGGAGACGCCGCCGCCGCCAATCCCATCTCGGGGGATTACGGAGATCACCTCCGGCACCCTGCCGGAGAGGGGATTCATCTCCCGGAGGACTCTTCACCGCCATGGTCGCCTCCGGAGTGATGAGTGAGTAGTTCACCCCTGGACTATGGGTCCATAGCAGTAGCTAGATGGTTGTCTTCTCCTCATGTGCTTCATTGTCGGATCTTGTGAGCTGCCTAACATGATCAAGATCATCTATCTGTAATTCTATATGTTGTGTTTGTCGGGATCCGATGGATAGAGAATACTATTTTATGTTGATTATCAATCTATTATCTATGTGTTGTTTATGATCTTGCATGCTCTCCGTTATTAGTAGAGGCTCTGGCCAAATTTTTGCTCTTAACTCCAAGAGGGAGTATTTATGCTCGATAGTGGGTTCATGCCTCCATTAAATGCGGGACGAGTGACGGAAAGTTCTAAGGTTGTGGATGTCTTGTTGCCACTAGGGATAAAACATTGATGCTATGTCCGAGGATGTAGTTATTGATTACATTACGCACCATACTTAATGCAATTGTCTGTTGTTTTGCAACTTAATACTTGGAAGGGGTTCGGATGATAACTCTGAAGGTGGACTTTTTAGGCATAGATGCATGCTGGATAGCGGTCTATGTACTTTGTCGTAATGCCCAATTAAATCTCACAATATTCATCATGTCATGTATGTGCATTGTTATGCCCTCTCTATTTGTCAATTGCCCGACTGTAATTTGTTCACCCAACATGCTATCTTATGGGAGAGACACCTCTAGTGAACTGTGGACCCCGGTCCATTCTTTACATCCGAAATACAATCTGCTGCTATTGTTCTTTACTATTCTCTGCAAACAATCATCATCCACACTATACATCTAATCCTTTGTTACAGCAAGCCGGTGAGATTGACAACCTCACTGTTTCGTTGGAGCAAAGTACTTTGGTTGTGTTGTGCAGGTTCCACGTTGGCGCCGGAATCTCTGGTGTTGCGCCGCACTACATTCCGCCGCCATCAACCTTCAACGTGCTTCTTGACTCCTACTGGTTCGATTAAACCTTGGTTTCTTACTGAGGGAAACTTGCCGCTGTGCGCATCACACCTTCCTCTTGGGGTTCCCAACGGACGTGTCAACTACACGCATCAGTCCTCTCGAATGAGATCACGATTGCTTTGAGCCAACCGAAGAGCCTTGGAGTTCACATCATAGGACTGCTTGCACATAGTGAAGAGAGTCTTGAAGAACTTGCAGCCCCCTTCTTGGGCTTCACAGAGCTAGAGCTAGAGGCCACCGAAGGGTCATGACGTTGCTTGATGACTGGCTCCGAAGATGTTGCAGCTAGACGCATAGATGGAACCTTAGAAGTGTTACGACGGAGAGGGAGCTCAATGAGGGCATGCCGCTCACGACGCCCTACCAACGTAGTGGCAGGAACGACCGAACAAAGCAAACGCTGCACATAAGCAAAATAGTTGGGAGACATCCTTTTCTCAACTGCCCTCTTCAGCTCATTATAGATATAGTCGGTCGCATCAATCTTAGCCCACCTCATCTTTGTCTAAGCATTTTCTCTATAAAGGAAATATCAACTCTATCGTACGCTTTCGTAGTCCAATTTCAGTATTATCCTCTCTTATTTGGTATGGTGAACATCAAGGATAACTTTATGTGCCGTGACAACACTCTCCAAACTACAGGGCTCTCTAATGAAGGTTATTTGGTTTGATGAAATCAGCCTGTTGGCACTTTTTTGACATATTTTGAAATATCCAAAAAAAATTAAACGAAAAATTCACGTGTACATCTTCACATGCTACGTGCACACAAAGTCTTTTCATTAAAAATCGACTTATAAGACTGAGATGTGTAAAAAAGGCAAAATTTTGGTGATAAAAACAAACTTTTTGTGAAACATTTTTTTTTCTTTTTTACATCAACCACAAAAACTATCGTTTTCTCGCGAAACTGCACGAACACACACGGATTGTCGAGATGTACATGCAAAAAAAATTGTTAGCATTTTTTGAAAACTAAAAATATGTTTTTTTTTGTATGGTGGGAGCATATACACCTGGGTACCGAATTAAATTTCCAGATAATTTTGCATCTTTTAACTTCATCTTCAACTGGTTTCTTTCACAGGAAGTTCACCCTAATAGGCTACTAGCACAGGCCATGTCGTCACTATACATTTGTTTAGACACAAAAGCTCCAACAATACCTTCAAAAAAAAAAATGATTGTGTCTATGGACCAATGTGATCGAGTCATTGGCAGCTGGGATCCCGGATTCCCAAAATATTACAAACCTCCCGCCAGGCTGCATACGCGCGCCGAAACCCATCTGCTCCTCGCGCACAATTTCGCCACGTCAGCGATCCACGTCCAAGTGCATCCTGTGCGTCCATCCCGAACAGCGGCGAACGGCTACGATACCGATCCGCGGCACCCACCCTTCCACCAATCAGCGTCCATCTCCTCCCTTCTATATAAACATTCCGCCGCACTCCTCATTTCATCAGATCTCATCTGCAGTTCCCCAACTCGTCTTCCACCTCCCAGCGAAACCCACCTCTCTCCCGTCCGAATCCAGCAGCATCAATGGCGCCCAAGGCCGAGAAGAAGCCGGCGGAGAAGAAGCCCGTGGAGGAGGAGCCCGCGGCCGAGAAGGCCAAGAAGACCCCCGCCGCCAAGAAGCCCAAGGCGGGAAAGAGCCTGCCCGCCGGCAAGACCGCCGCCAAGGAGGGCGGTGAGAAGAAGGGGAAGAAGAAGGCCAAGAAGTCCGTGGAGACGTACAAGATCTACATCTTCAAGGTGCTCAAGCAGGTGCACCCCGACGTCGGCATCTCCTCCAAGGCCATGTCCATCATGAACTCCTTCATCAATGATATCTTCGAGAAGCTTGCTGGCGAGTCGGCCAAGCTTGCGAGGTACAACAAGAAGCCCACCATCACGTCCCGGGAGATCCAGACCTCCGTCCGCCTCGTCCTCCCCGGGGAACTCGCCAAGCATGCCGTCTCCGAGGGCACCAAGGCCGTCACCAAGTTCACTTCCTCGTAGACTGTTCATGTGTTCCTCCTAGATGGTTTCCTGCTAGTTCCAAGATTTAGATGTAACCTCTAGTTAACTGTATCGGTTAATGTAAGGTTTGCTGCTCGGTGAAACAGTTCTGTTAGAGTATTTCAATCTGGAGATATAGTAATGTTGCTGTTTCATGTCTTGTCAATCTTTGTGTGGAGATATGGCAATTTCTTGTTACGAGTTGAACTTGTGCCAGTGCTTTCGTCGGTTTTAATTTTAAGAAGATAGTTGTATATGTTACCGAATCACCGTCTCTCTTCGATCTAGACATCTAGTACATGCTAGCTGTAATTCTACTTCTGAACGTACATCTTCTACACATTCCGTTTTACTACTATCAGTTAATTTTAGTTTGAAAGTTCAGGATGTTAGACAGTCTGCTCTCTTAGCTCTACCTGGAGCAGCAGCAGTCCGTTGTTTGATTTCCTGCCAGTTTCAAGATCTAGTTGTATGATGTAGTTAGCTGTTTCGGTACTGTAAGGTGTGCTGCTTGGTGGGAATCGCTGTTGTTTCAATATATGTAGAAATAATAGTGTCGCTGTATCAGTCTTTCATGTCTTGACAATCTGAGTGATAGAACTAACATATTCCATTGATTTGTCTATCCGGAAGCTTAATGTCTCTTCTGATCTAGTTCGTGTTACCTGTAACTCTAGTTCTGAATGTACATCTGTCGTGCATCCATTCTGTTTCTTGAGCTCATCTTAGTTTCGAGGTTCAGAACTTCAGACAATCTGCTCTTGTAGCTCTACAACTATCTTATCTGCTTGCCTTCAGGTTAAAGAGGACAAAGCTATAGCAGTTCTGATGTGATGATGTATCATTTGACTAGAAAGGATGATTTTAAAAGGTGAAAGATCGAACACTTCTATAGCAAGTAGCACTGTAAGCATGTGATGAATATCATAAGGTAAAATGCAGTCTGTTGTGAACAAAATGGAACACAACCTTGCAAATAAGTAAGGATCGTGCAATAATAGGGTGAGATGGTTATGCTAGATTAGGAGCCACATTTAGCACTTCAGTTAATACTACTATGTATGTGATGGATCCTATAGCAGCTTTAGTGGTCGTATCTTTATAATTTCAATAGTAACTATTTTATTCTCAGATCCATGTCGTTTATGCCGTTTCACATTGGTCCATCTCTAGATTATCCTGGTAGACATGTGCTCATATTCAGATCATAAAAGTTTCCTATCTTTGTAAATTTGTTTGGTCAGAAATACTGCAACCTCTACTTATATGCTATCTATGGATTTTTTTTATCATTGTTTATTGCAACATTAGTATTTCAGTAGGCTCATACCTTGTACATGTCTCCATCTTATTTGCAGGTGTATTCAGCTCATCTGGTACATCACCTGCTATATATGGATTAATCTGCACAAGGCCTCCTCTTATTTTATGGCTTCAGAAATCCTAACCACTTTGGTGCTTGTACAATTGAAAACCATTGTTTGTCCTTACAAAATTGGTGAAGGTGTAGAGGAGAAGAAGCACCACCAGTTTGCAGATATTACAAATAGCATTCATGTATATGGATAAATGAATAGTGCAATTACCTTCATATGGAAATGTGAAAGGTATATTCAAGGACTGAGTGTTTCTTGGCTGAAGTAGCCAATTATTGCTTCCTTACGATGCATGACTTCATCTCTTACTCCTATTTTTTCAACACGTGTTGCCTCCAATATGCATCAGAGTGTCGCCTCGGCCTTGCGGTATAGGCGGGCAAGGGCAGCGAGCCAAGGTGAGGAACCGCCAGCCCCGAGCCTTCTCTAGCCGGGTTGCTCTTCCGGTCAACTAACTTGTATGTGTTCGTGCTGTGCTTCCGGCCGTCTCTCTCCTCCTCGCTCCTCAAACCGCCGCCACTATAGAGAAGGACAACAGTGTCGAGCCAAGGTGAACCACCGCACATTTGTGTAAGTGTTGCTCCGTATGTTAACTTTTTGAGGAAAAGAAAGCCCTCTTATAGGCTGAAGGTTAAGATAATTGGCCGAGTTCAGTTTTGCTAATGATTTTAGTGGTAATTGGAGATAAGAGCAGCCTCACAGTTAGAGGTAGATCTCATAATTGGTCTGCAGGAACTGTCCTAGAACTTATCATATGTTCATTTAAGACATCAGATTGGCGTTTACTGACCACGGTGTTCAAGCCATGAGTTTGATTTATGTTATGTGATGGACTTAGTTCTTGCATATTAGGTGTTTGATGGTTGACCTGGATTCTCAACAACCTGAAAATGTATTTATTCAATGTATAAGCAGTCACTGTATTTTAGCGTCAGATTCTCACTACGTGACCTTTCAGTGTTGCAGCGAAGGCAAGAAAGTTCCATTGAAGTTGATTTTGGAGAGCCTTGAGTAAATAAGATTACCCATTTACCGCCAAGAACCCATTCAGCACGAAGGTTTGCCATTCAGTACCCCCACTCCCTCCTTAGCTCATTTTTTTTTAGCTGCTTAGCTCATGGTTCTTAATTCCATACATCGTTGTTGCCTTGGCATGCTCTTGGAGCTGAGATGCTATTTCCTTGTGCTGATGAAGCATCAGAGTCTATTCTCTATTTTCTTTTGTTATACATACTTCCAACTGTATGGTGAGTGTATCTTTCCCAATTAATTCTTACATTTAGCTATATGTATTATGCATTAGTTTTCTTGATCAAACCATCAGTAGAGATGCTCTGTACTCCCTCCGTTAGGGATTATAAGGCCAGCACACATACCTAGGTTGTAAATTTAACAAGCCTATTACAAGACATATATTATTGGAAAGTTTAGATGTTCTACTTTCTAATGATATAATCTTTGTGCCATAACATTCATGTTATGTTGGTCAAATTGATGATCTAGGGATACGCGCCGGCCTTATAATCCCTAACAGAGGTAGTACATAAGAAGTCGGAATACACCATATTTGAGTTTTTCTAGCATTGTTGCAGAGGTTTGAAATGCTTTGGACTTCCTTGGTATGTGTTATTTTCATCTCAAAAATAATTTCTGATTTCATAATTTGTCTACTTTGATTGTAAATAAAAAAAAATTGAGAGAAATGCTGCGAGCTTTATTACCTCATCGAAACATCTAAATTCAGTATGTTTACAATAAACGCTGGTGGAACACCATGCCACATCCTAGACGCATTATTCTCGCAGCCCTCCTTAGCCAAACTATGAGCAGCACTATTTGCCGTTCGACGTATAGCTTGTACTATACCTTCTTCGAAACCTCTAAGAAGTTCCTTGATCTCTTCAATCAGCGGACCATAGAAAGATCGGTCTACCTCCTCCCGGACTAGTTTTGACACCACTCCCGAGCTGTCCGTCTCCAGCACGACCTTTGCAACCTGCAACCTCCTCGCTAACAGTAGTCCTTGGCGACATGCATGCAGTTCGGCCCCTTCCGCGTCGGCAACATTGGTGAAAAAATGGCAAGCTCCCGCAAGAAAGCCTCCATGGTGGTCACGCATGACCACACCCCCCCCCCCCTGCGCTGCCCTCCGCGTTTCTGTAAGCGCCGTCCGTATTTACTTTGCACCATCCCTCTGATGGTACCTGCCACCTCACGATCGGTTTTGTAGCCGTAGTTACAGGCGCTGCCTTCAAACTAAGCCACTCCTCCACCGCCGCTATGGACTTCCTCGCGATCACAGCAGGATCCTGCAGTTGCTGAGATTCCCTAGCATCGTTTCTTGCTTGCCACAGGTTGTAGATCAGCGTGAAAGCCAGCTCAATCTCCTTTTGGTGTCCCTTCCCAATCCAGTCAAGTAACCACCCTTTCAAATCAGCATGGCACGCCAGCCTTCTCGGAGGCATTTCACACTCCACCCCTGTGTATTCTTTCAGAAAAGACCAGGCAGACGCCGAGTGAGGACATGACCAGAAGCGATGGTTCATGTGGTTCAGAGATGTTGCATCCATATTCTGGTTTTATAAACACTGCTTTGACTTCCATATGACCATCTCTTTACTTAGTATATTCTCTCAGAGACAGTATAAGATAGTTCTTTTTTCCGGATACAACGTTCCATAAATGTTACTGCTCTCTTCCATGCTCTCCACGTTAGTTTTTCCTTATTCTTTTGGTACATTATTACCTAACTGCTTACAGTTTTATATAAATGTTAGGTTGATCTCCACCACGTATGAGCCCAACGGCTCGACGTGTCCTTTGACCGCGCCCTAATCGGGGGCGCCCAACCGTTCACTGGTTGGTGGGCCCCTGTCGCCTGTGCTATATATAGAGTGGTGGAGGCGGTGGCACAGATAACGAGGTTGACTGGAGTGCCACTCGCCCCACTAACAGACCTACCGATCTAGGTTCAGCACAGTGCCGACGGGAAGCTCCGCCGCCACCACTCCCTCACGGATCCGCCGCCGTCACCACGTCAACGTCAACGGGTTCGTCCTCCTCAAGGGAGAAGGTAAACATCACAGCATTCACATTATCTTCCTCTCCCACTCGCAGTACATGAATACAATTCGTTACAGTGATAGTCTCTACTCGATTAGATCTACACTAGTTGATCCATAGAAGTCAACATTGGTATCAGAGCTTCCTAGCTCTAGATGTTTTTCAGGTAGATCGAAACATCAAACCCTAGACTAGCCCCTGTAACCAAAGAAAAATGAAAGGTAACCGGCCGACGCCCTCGGGCCCGCCGACAAAGTATGCGCCGCCGCAAGGCCACGCCGTTCCTCTCGATCCAGGTGCGCATCGGCAAGCCGAGGCACCTGGAAGAAGAACCACCTCACCTCCACGTGTTGCTGCGGCGGCCGTGCGAGATGGGGCAAAGAATAGCTTACCAAAAGGGGCAGTGGGTCTGCGCGCCGCCACCGCCGAAAGACACCGGCTGCTGCCGGCAAAGAAAAGCGCCGCCTCTGCGCCGCTTGACGGCAACGCGCCCACCCTCGGGTGCACGCGCCGCCGCCAAGAGGTACAGGGGGCGCCGCCGCGTCTTCTTCTCCGTCGTTGGCCATCGGGTCTACTGGTGGTGGAGGAACGAAAAGGGGGAGGGGCTCGGCTCGGACACCTGCTGAGCGCAGGCGAGCAACGGTGCTACCTCCCAGCGAGAAAGAAAGGGCTGGCAGGCCGGTGAGGGCAAGCCGCCATAGCCGAGCGCGCGTGAGGAGGAGCCTCTCCGTCGCCGCCGCCGGATATAGACAGAGAAGGGGCTCGGGAGAGAAATGAAGCTAGGGATAGGGTTTGGCCAGTTGGCACCCCTTTTATACCGCCCGAAAGTAATGGCCGACCGTCGGATCTCATCCGACGGCCAGGAGCGAGCGGCGCTGGCTGGCAGCGTGGTCTCCGCGGCTGGGCCACGTGGAGGCCGCGTGGGCTGCGTCAGCAGCGTGGCAAGGCCACGTTTTGGCATGCCGAGTCGGCGGGCCGCGTGGGCGCCGCGTCGCTGCGAGCCGCTCACCGCGTATGGGCCGCTCCTGCTAGCAGCGTGGGCGAAGCGTTGCTGCGCGTTGCTCGGCGCGTGCATGCCGCGTAGCGGCCACTGGCTAGGTGATACGTCTCCAACGTATCCATAATTTCTGATGTTCCATGCTTGTTTTATGACAATACTTACATGTTTTGCTCGCACTTTATAATGTTTTTATGCGTTTTCCGGAACTAACCTATTAACAAGATGCCGAAATGCCAGTTCCTGTTTTCTGCTGTTTTTGGTTCCAGAAAGGCTGTTCGGGCAATATTCTCGGAATTGGATGAAATCAACGCCAAACATCTTATTTTTCCCGGAAGCATCCAGAACACCGAAGGAGAGTCGGAGAGGGGCCAGGGGGCCACCACACAACATGGCGGCGCGGCCCCAGGCCTGGCCGCGCCGGCCTACTGTGAGGGGGGCCCAGGCACCGTCCGACTCCGTCTCTTCGCCTATTTAACCCCTTTCGACCTAAAAACGCGATACCTTTTGACGAAACTCCAGAAAGACTCCAGGGGCGCCGCCGCCATCGCGAAACTCCAATTCGGGGGACAGAAGTCTCGTTCCGGCACCTGCCGGGACGGGGAAGTGCCCCGGAAGCCATCTCCATCGACGCCACCGCCTCCATCATGCTCCGTGAGTAGTTCCCCCATGGACTACGGGTTCTAGCGATAGCTAGTTGGTATTCTCTCCTCCATGTACTTCAATACAATGATCTCATGAGCTGCCTTACATGATTGAGATCCATCCGATGTAATCGGTGTTGTGTTTGTTGGGATCCGATGGATGATACATTATGATTAGTCTATCTATAAAGTTTGTGAAGTTATTGTTTCTGCAATCTTGTTATGCTTAATGCTTGTCACTAGGGCCCGAGTGGCATGATCTTAGATTTAAGCTCTATATGTATTGCTTAGATTGTATCTACAAGTTGTATGCACATGTCTATGTCCGGAACCAAAGGCCCCAAAGTGACAGAAATTGGGACAACTGGAGGGGAAGGCGTAGGTATGAGGATCACATGTTTTCACCAAGTGTTAATGCTTTGCTCCGGTGCTCTATTAAAAGGAGTACCTTAATATCCAGTAGATTCCCTAGAGGCCCGGCTTCCACCGGCTGGTAGGACAAAAGATGTTGTGCAAGTTTCTCATTGCGAGCACGTACGACTATATATGGAAAACATGCCTACATGATTAATAATCTTGATGTTCTATCTTAATGCTATTTCAATCCTATCAATTGCCCAACTGTAATTTGTTCACCCAACACTTGTCACTTGTTATTGGAGAGTTACCACTAGTGTAGATCGCTGGGAACCCCGGTCCATCTCTCATCATCAAATACTCGTTCTATATGACATTGGAAGTAGTATCAACTATTTTTTGGTGCCATCGCCTCTGTGTTATTGCTACTGCTGCTGTGTTACTGTTACTATTGCTCTCATATTACTGCTGCTTTCACATCACCCCTGTTACTAGTGCTTTTCCAGGTGCAGCTGAATTGACAACTCAGTTGTTAAGGCTTATAAGTATTCTTTACCTCCCCTTGTGTCGAATCAATAAATTTAAGTTTTACTTCTCTCGAAGACTGATGCGATCCCCTATACTTGTGGGTTATCAAGACCGATTTACACGGCGCCGTTGCCGGGGAGGCATAGCTCTACTCATAAGTTCACCTGGGGAGTACACTCTACCTCTCTCTTTGTTTTTATTTTGTTTTATTTTGTTTTGCTTAGTTTACTTTTATCTTGTTTATTTGTGCTTAGTTTATTTCTATTTAGTGTTATTTTCCTTAGTTTACTTTTGCTTAGTTTCTTTTTGTCTTGTTTCATTTTATACCCAAAAATCCATAAAAATTTGAAAAACCTAAAAATTAAAAACTGCTGTTATGGGAGAACCAACAACCTACTTGGAGCTTATAGAATATTATAATAATTATAGAGAATCAAGAACGGGTAAAGTAATGAGTGCTATGATAGAAAAATTGAATACAATTGCTAAAATCTTGCTTAAACGCCATGATATAAATTGTTGCTCTAAAGAGGATACTAAACATCTGAAATTTCAATGTGGCTTTAGTGAAGAAGTTTTAATTAAGAACTATAATTGGAATAACTATATTCATCTTGGGTTCGAAGAGGTAGAACAATTTGTTTTATTTATGGGAGCCTCTGAGATAGAATCCTTCATGGTTAAAAATTATGAAACTTGTGTTGTTTGTAAGGACCTTAAAGATTATGTCTCTTCTATCCTTAATTTTTGCAATGAAAGTTACAGTGATAATCCTTATATCGTTGATTATAAAGAGAGACTCATTAATGCACAAGAATGCACTCACAATTTGCGGGAACTCGTGGAAGAAGAAATTGATGAACCTGAAAGCTCATTGGATGAAAAAGAAGAGGAGAGTGATGAACAAAAGGAGGAAGAATAAATTAGCTACCCATGCCAACCTTCTAATGAGAGTAACTCTTTATCTCTTACACTATTTGATTGTCCTCCATGCTTACCGAAAGAGGTTGAATGTTATGTTCCTGTGGATTCTCTTGAAATATTCCCTACGAGTAAAACTTGTGAGAATAATTATGCTACTGTTATCTATGATAATCCATGCTACTTTGATAAATCTTATGATAATGCTTTGTTTGTGCCTGATGTTGAAATGCATGGTACTAAAGAATTTTGCTTAGCAAATGTTTGTGATAAAGCTCTAGATGATGGTCCTATGTTACTTGATAATATTAATTGTAGTACTAATGAAAATGGGATTGGAGAGGTTTTAACTTTATCTATGTGTCCCATATCTCTTGAGATTGATCAATCACCTTGTTATATTATTGATAAAAGTGGGTTTGAAAGTTTTAATCCCACTATTTTTGAGCTTGATAAAAATTATGTGTTTATGAATCATGAGAAACATGCTTTATGTGATAGTTATATTGTTGAGTTTATTCATGAAGCTACTGAAAATTATTATGAGAGAGGAAAATATGGTTGTAGAAATTTGCATGGTACTAAAACACCTCTCTATATGCTTAAAATTTTGAAGCTACTCTTGCTTTATCTTCTTATGCTTGTCACTTTGTTATTCATGAATTTATTTGTGTACAAGATTCCTATGCATAGGAAGTGGGTGAGACTTAAATGTGTTTTGGATTTGCTTTTTGATGCTCTCTTTTGCTTCAACCCTTATTTCTTGCGAGTGCATCATTAAAATTGCTGAGCCCATCTTAATGGCTATAAAGAAAGCACTTCTTGGGAGATAACCCATGTCTTTATTTTGCTACTGTTTTGTTGTGTCTTGGAAGTTGTTACTACTATAGCAACCTCTCCTTATCTTTATTTTGTTGCATTGTTGTGCCAAGTGAAGCCTCTAATAGAAGGTTGATACTAGATTTGGATTTCTGCGCAGAAACAGATTTCTATCTGTCACTCAATTTGGGCAGGGCTCTTCGTAGGTAACTCGGAAAAATCTGCCAATTTACGTGCGTGTTCCTCAGATATGTACGCAACTTTCATTAGTTTTGAGTTTTCTGATTTGAGCAATGGAAGTACCTCTTTAAAATTCGTCTTTACTGGATGTTCTGTTTTGGCAAATTCTGTCTCTGTTTTTTGCATTGTCTCTTGTGGACTTTAAGCAAGGCTTTCTAGACGTGGAGAGCTGTAGCTAATGTTTTATTGAGTTCTTGCAATGTGTCACTACAGGACCAAGGTGGATTCAAGTTTTTTGAGTACTAACCCCTCTAATGAAGTTTATGAGAAGTTTGGTGTGAAGGAAGTTTTCAAGGGTCAAGAGAGGAGGATGATATATGACCAAGAAGAGTGAAAAGTCTAAGCTTGGGGATGCCCCCGTGGTTCATCCCTGCATATTTCAAGAAGACTCAAGCGTCTAAGCTTGGGGATGCCCAAGGCATCCCCTTCTTCATCAACTTATCAGGTCACTTCTATTGAAACTATATTTTTATTCGGTCACATCATATGTGCTTTACTTGGAGCGTCTGTGTGATTTTATTTTGTTTGTGTTTGAATAAATTTGGATCCTAGCAATCCTTGTGTGGGAGAGAGACACGCTCCGCTTTTCATATGAACACTTGTTCTTCGTTTTACTTTTAATGTTCAATGATAAAAGTTGGAAGCTATTGCACTCGTTATTTGGTTGGAAACAGAAAATGCCTCATAATGTCTTGAATAATTTGACACTTAGCAATTGTTTTGAGCTCTCAGGTAGATCATGATTAAGGTCTTGCATCATGTAGTTTAAACCTATTAATGGAGAACTACTGTAGAGCTTGTTGAAATTGGTTTGCATGATTGGTCTCTCTTAAGGTCTAGATATTTTCTGGTAAAAGTGTTTGAGCAACAAGGAAGACAGTGTAGAGACTATAATGCTTGCAATATGTTCTTATGTAAGTTTTGCTGTACCGGTTCATACTTGTGTTTGCTTCAAATAACCTTGCTAGCCAAAGCCTTGTACTGAGAGGGAATGCTTCTCGTGCATCCAAACCCTTGAGCCAAAACCTATGCCATTTGTGTCCACCATACCTACCTACTATGTGGTATTTCCTGCCATTCCAAGTAAATACTTCGTGTGCTACCTTTAAACAATTCAGAATGCTTCTCAATTTGTGTCAATGTTTTATAGCTCATGAGGAAGTATGTGGTGTTTTATCTTTCAATCTTGTTGGGCAACTTTCACCAATGGACTAGTGGCTTCATCCGCTTATCCAATAATTTTGCAAAAAGAGCTGGCAACGGGGTTCCCAGCCCCAATTAATCACAAATAGACACTCCTCCATGGTATGTGAATGATTGGTAGGCACCCGAGGATTCGGTTAGCCATGGCTTGAGAAAGCAAAGGAGGGGAGGAGTGTCATCACTAAATAAAACTAAAATAAAAAGGCACTCCTTCATGGTATGAGATTGTTGGCAGGCACCCGAGGATTCGGTTAGCCATGGTTTGTGAAAGTAAAGGTTGGAAGGAGTGCCACCCAAAAATAAAAATGTTTCATGGGAGCCGCTCTTTGAAGGTCTGTCTGGCAAGGGGGTTAGAGTGCCCACTACCATTCGTTGACAACAACAAACACCTCTCAAAACTTTACTTTTATGCTCTCTATATGATTTCAAAACTTAAAAAGCTCTAGCACATGATTTAATCCCTGCTTCCCTCTGCGAAGGGCCTTTCTTTTACTTTATGTTGAGTCGGTTTACCTACTTCCTTCCATCTTAGAAGCAAACACTTGTGTCAAGCTGTGCATTGATTCTTACATACTTGCTTATTTGCACTTATTATATTACTTTATGTTGCCAATTATCCATGAGATATGCATGTTGAAAGTTGAAAGCAACTGCTGAAACTTATATCTTCCTTTGTGTTGCTTCAATGCCTTTGCTTTGAATTTATTGCTTTATGAGTTAACTCTTATGCAAGGCTTTTGATGCTTGTTTTGAAAGTACTCTTCATGAAAAGTTTTGCTATATGTTATCTATTTGTTAGCAACTATAGATTATTACCTTGAGTCACTTCATTCATTTCATATGCTTTGTAATAGTATGATCAAGGTTATGTAAGTAGCATGTCACTACAGAAATTATTATTTTTATCGTTTACCTACTCGAGGACGAGTAGGAACTAAGCTTGGGGATGCTGATACGTCTCCAACGTATCCATAATTTCTGATGTTCCATGCTTGTTTTATGACAATACTTACATATTTTGCTCGCACTTTATAATGTTTTTATGCGTTTTCCGGAACTAACCTATTAACAAGATGCCGAAATGCCGGTCTCATTTTCTGTCATGTTTCGGTTCCGAGAAAGGCTGTTCGGGCAATATTCTCGGAATTGGACGAAATCAACGCCAAACATCTTATTTTTCCCGGAAGCATCCAGAACACCGAAGGAGAGTCGGAGAGGGGCCAGGGGGCCACCACACAACATGGCGGCGCGGCCCCAGGCCTGGCCGCGCCGGCCTACTGTGAGGGGGGCCCAGGCACCCTCCGACTCCGTCTCTTCGCCTATTTAACCCCTTTCGACCTAAAAAGGCGATACCTTTTGACGAAACTCCAGAAAAACTCCAGGGGCGCCGCCGCCATCGCGAAACTCCAATTCGGGGGATAGAAGTCTCTGTTCCAGCACCCTGCCGGGACGGGGAAGTGCCCCCGGAAGCCATCTCCATCGACGCCACCGCCTCCATCATGCTCCGTGAGTAGTTCCCCCATGGACTACGGGTTCTAGCGAGTAGCTAGTTGGTATTCTCTCCTCCATGTACTTCAATACAATGATCTCATGAGCTGCCTTACATGATTGAGATCCATCCGATGTAATCGGTGTTGTGTTTGTTGGGATCCGATGGATGATACATTATGATTAGTCTATCTATAAAGTTTGTGAATTTATTGTTGCTTGCAATCTTGTTATGCTTAATGCTTGTCACTAGGGCCCGAGTGGCATGATCTTAGATTTAAGCTCTATATGTATTGCTTAGATTGTATCTACAAGTTGTATGCACATGTCTATGTCCGGAACCAAAGGCCCCAAAGTGACAGAAATTGGGACAACTGGAGGGGAAGGCGTAGGTACGAGGATCACATGTTTTCACCAAGTGTTAATGCTTTGCTCCGGTGCTCTATTAAAAGGAGTACCTTAATATCCAGTAGATTCCCTAGAGGCCCGGCTTCCACCGGCTGGTAGGACAAAAGATGTTGTGCAAGTTTCTCATTGCGAGCACGTACGACTATATATGGAAAACATGCCTACATGATTAATAATCTTGATGTTCTATCTTAATGTTATTTCAATCCTATCAATTGCCCAACTGTAATTTGTTCACCCAACACTTGTCACTTGTTATTGGAGAGTTACCACTAGTGTAGATCGCTGGGAACCCCGGTCCATCTCTCATCATCAAATACTCGTTCTATATGACATTGGAAGTAGTATCAACTATTTTCTGGTGCCATCGCCTCTGTGTTATTGCTACTGCTGCTGTGGTACTGTTACTATTGCTCTCATATTACTGCTGCTTTCACATCACCAATGTTTCTAGTGCTTTTCCAGGTGCAGCTGAATTGACAACTCAGTTGTTAAGGTTTATAAGTATTCTTTACCTCCCCTTGTGTCGAATCAATAAATTTGGGTTTTACTTCCCTCGAAGACTGCTGTGATCCCCTATACTTGTGTGTTATCACTAGGCCATTGGCTGGCCCACGGGGGCGCCGTGTCTGGGCCGCATGTGCGGGCCGCGAGCAGGCCGCAGCATGTGCGCAGCGTTGCTTCGTGCCGCACATGGGCGCAGCCCTGGCCGAACAGGCCGCGTGGGCCGCTGGCCACGTGAGCACAGTAACAACAGTTTTTTTTACTGTTTTATGTTTTTCTAGAGGCATTTTTTAGGCAGTTTTGGGTCAAATTTGGCCTAATTTTGTCCAAGTTTTTTCTGAATAAATAGAACCAACGTGATATTTGTTTAGGAATTAAAAGTGAAGGATATGCCTCTGGAAAGTTCAAAAGTTAATAGTTTAAAGTAGAAGTTTCCGTTGCAATAGTAAAAGAAGCATTTTTGTCAAGTTTTTTCCTGAGCAAATTGAACCAACGAGATATTTGTTTTAGGAAATTAAAAAGTGACAGAGATGCTTCTGAAAAGTTTAAAGTTTAAAGTTTGACTTTAAAGTTTCCGTTGCAAATAGTTAAGATGCATTTTCAATTTGGAAAAATGCAAAAGTGATGATTAAAATTTAAAAAGTTGCTTAAAAGTGATTGTTGAAACAATTATGATATGTCATTTTATGACCAATCTTATTGATGGCATGATCATGTTATGTTGTAATAACATGTGCAAAAGTGATAATCAAAGTGATTATTGTGACAATTATGGTTCTGTTAATTTTTAACCAACGTTATTAATGACATGATCATGATTTGTTGCAATAAGGTGTGCATTTATCTCTATTTTCTGCCCAACGGTGATATAGATTTAATTGCACAAACAGTTGTATGTTCTAATTTTGACAAACGTTGGATTATTGCATGCAATTGTTGTTATGATCTCATTTCATTGTGGTTTAAAGGAGGGTACTACTTGATGCATCAAGGATGTTCCAACCCTCAAAGGTGACAACTACACTCAATGGAGAAAAGAAGGTCGATTTGTGCTGAGGTCGACTGGGTTCCCACAGCCGGTCAGACAAACAGATCCAGTCAGAAATGACAAGGATGATGATGTTGCATGGCAGTATAAAAAGTGGCTAAGTGCCATTTATAAAGAATACAATTGAGAACGCTATTGTGGGATCAATTGCAGAGTGTGCTTCCGTAGGGGAGTATCTTGAAATAATAAAGAGCCAGTTCACTGGTTCTTCAAAGATATGTGCGACCCAGCTGCTGAAGCAACTGGTGACAGAAAAGTACACATGGACATGAAGGACATGACGAGTGTGCCATATGGTTGTAATAATGCTTATGTGGTGTGTTTTACTCCATGATGAGCTTTATTTCTTGTCCTTGCGTGAAAATATTGTCTGTGTGTAATGTGAGTGAAAAGTGTTGTCCGCGTTGGACAAAGAACAAAAGAAAAGAACTGATGAATCATCGAAATTATGGCATTGTCGCTTAGGCCATATTTCTAAGGGGAGAATAGAAAGACTCGTCGTTAAAAATGATATTCTTCCGCCATTAGAATTCTCAGACATAGAACAGTGCATCGATTGCATTAAAGGAAAATTGGTAAAGCAAATTTAAAAGGATGAAATTCGAAGCACATCAACACTATGAAAAGTATGGATGGCTATGATTCGTTCATAAAATCCACGGATGATTACTCCCGATATGGTTATATTTATCCAATAAAAGAAAGAACAGAAGCGTTGGATAAATTCAAAATATTCAAAGCTGAAGTTGAAAATCAGCATGATAAAAGAATAAAGATAATCAGGTCTGATCGTGGAGGGGGGTACTACGGTCGACATACTCCATATGGCCAAGTCTCTGGACCTTTTGCAAGGTTCCTACAGAAGACTGGAATAGTCACCCAGTACTCGATGACGGGCGAACCTCATCAGAATGGGGTAGCTGAAAGGCGCAACAGTACCCTTATGGATATGGTGCGCAGCATGATGAGCTATTCCATCCTACCATTGGGATTGTGGATTGAGGCGTTAAAAACCGCTATTCACATTCTAAACAGAGTACCAAGCAAATCGGTGCCCAAAACACCGTATGAGCTATGGACAGGGAGAGTGCCTTCTCTAAACCACCTGAAAGTGTGGGGAGCCCTGCTGAGGCCAAAGTATTCAATCCAAATATCGCAAATTTAGATACCAAAACAGATCGACTGCCATTTTATTGGCTATCCTGAAAAGTCAAAAGGTTATCGTTTCTACTGTCCAGAGAAATACACAAAGTTTGTGGAAACAAGACATGTTGTCTTCTTAGAGGACGAAATGATGAGGGGGAGCATGGTAGCTTGGAAAATTGATCTTGAGGAGAAGAGGGTGCATGCACCTAATCCGATGACTCAGGAGCCATTTCTGGCGCTACCATGTGCACCTGTACCGACGATCCATGCGATTGTGGTGCAAGCGCATGTTGTGACTCCGCCCATGACAACGATGAGTGAAAATTCGGAACCTGTCCGTCAGGAGCTGAATGAACCATTTGTTGAGCATGAAAGGGAGCAACAACATCCACCTCCTGAAAAGTACAAAGCACGACTTGTGGCAAAAGGATTTACACAAAGAGAAGGGATAGATTACAATGAGACATTTTCTCCGGGTCTCATGTAAGGATTCCTTCAGAATCATCATGGCACTTGTTGCACATTTTGATTTAGAGTTGCATCAAATGGACGTAAATACGGAATTTCTAAACGGGGATTTAGAAGAAAATGTCTACATGAAACAACCCAAGGGTTTTATCATGGAAGGCAAGGAAGAAATGAGATGCCGCCTAAAGAAATCCATTTATGGATTAAAGCAAGCCTCCAGACAGTGGTATCTAAAGTTCAGTGAGACAATTAAGAGATTTGGATTTAAAGAAAATATTGAGGACAATTGCGTTTATGCAAAGTTTAAAAGTGGGAAATATATTTTCCTAATCTTGTATGTGGATGATATTCTGCTTGCCAGCATTGATGTTAGTCTACTGCAAGAGACAAAGAAGTTCTTGTCCTCAAATTTTGATATGAAAGATCTTGGTGAAGCGTTATATGTTTTGGGCATAGAAATTCACCGAGATAGAAACAATGGAGTATTAGGACTATCGCAAAAGGCTTATTTAGAAAAGATTCTAAGTAAGTATAATATGCATAAGTGCAGTGCCACACTTGCCCCTATGGTCAAGGGCGACAGTTTTGGGAAACATCAAAGTCCCCAAAATCAATACGAGCTCGATCAAATGAAATCGGTTCCATATGCTTTGGCCATTGGAAGCCTACAATATGCACAAGTGTGCACTCGCCTTGACTTAGCATTTATCACCGGAGTACTCGATAGATATCAAGAAAATCCAGGTTTTGAACACTGGAAAATGGTAAAGAAGGCATTGCGTTATGTGAAAGGCACAAAGAATTACATGCTAACATACAGAAGATCTGATTCCCTAGAAATAAGAGGGTATTCAGACGCAGATTTTGCGGGGGATAAAGATGATAGAAAATCCACATCTGGATATGTATTCACCCTCGCAGGGGGAGCTATTTCGTGGAGAAGCTCCAAACAGACCATAGTTGCATCATCCACGATGTATGTAGAATTTATAGCATGTTATGAAGCCACGGGGCAGGCACTATGGTTAAAGAAATTTATACCCGACTTGAAAGTGGTAGATTGTATTGACAAACCACTAAAGATGTACTGCGACTATGAGCCTGCAATATTTTATGCTCACAACAACAAGTCGAGTAATGCTATGAAACCGATTGAGGTTAAGTATTATGTTGTGAAACACAAGGTCCAGGATCAAACTATAAGTCTCGAGCATATAAGGACAAAAGATATGCTTGCGGATCCGCTAACGAAAGGCTTACCACCCAGCATGTTCAAGGAGCACGTAGCCGGCGTGGGTTTAAGGGAAAGTTTACCTATCCAAGATCATAAGAGGCCCAAAAGTAAAAGAATTTATTTCAAAACAGAGAAGTGTATTGAGGCTATCTGATTCCATCGGCAATAGAGCTGTGATGATGAAACATGCCCTATGGACTGATCCAAAATGAAACGAATAAAATAAAAGTATAAAGTTAAAAGTAAAGTTGAGATCAAAGGGGAGAATGTTAGGTTGATCTCCACCACGTATGAGCCCAACGGCTCGACGTGCCCTTTGACCGCGCCCTGATCGGGGGCGCCGAACCGTTCACTGGTTGGTGGCCCCCTATCGCTTGTGTTATATATAGAGTGGTGGGGGTGGTGGCACAGATAACGAGGTTGACTGGAGTGCCACTCACCCCACTAACAGACCTACCGATCTAGGTTCAGCACAATGCCGACGGGAAGCTCCGCCGCCACCACTCCCTCACGGATCCGCCGCCGTCACCATGTTAACGTCGACGGGTTCATCCTCCTCAAGGGAGAAGGTAAACATCACAACATTCACAGTATCTTCCTCTCCTACTCACAGTACATGAATACAATTCGTTACAGTGATAGTCTCTACTCGATTAGATCTACACTAGTTGATCCATAGAAGTCAACAATAAATTCTTACTTTCATTGCTTTTTTTCTTTTTCCAAAGGCTCTCTGTTTTCTTCACTTACCACACGAATTATATGTAAAAGACAATAACTGGAATAGTATTACAATTATCTCTTAAAAATAGTGTTTGCTGTCCAGTGGCATCATGTGGCATATATTTTAAACATAAGGCCACCAGGCCCGGCTTTATATATAAAACCCCAACGACACGCCAAAGCGATCATAGTACATCATACACGAACAACTGAAACCTCACACACACAGGGACCAGACAGGGACCCCAACTAGAAACTTTAAGTCTGGTACCCAACATCCACACACATCCTGCGATACAACGATAGGGCAACCTGCCCCCGATACAAACTGAAAACTAGCGAAGAAGCAAGACCACGACTGCAAGCAGGCAGGTGCCGGGAAGACATTGCACTCAGCTCCTCGTCCTCGCGTAGAGCCAACTAACGTCGTCCAGAGCCGAGTCCAGCAAGTCCCTGTCCGTCCGTCTGACCAATACCCTCCAGCTCTGCATATAGATGGACATTTTGAAGATGGCGTCAGCTGGGCTATTGATGACAGACCCCTCTATAGCTAGCTTGTTCCTAATGTTCCAAAGCGACCAACATTGAGCCGCAATGATGAACCAGACTAGCCTATGCAGTGGCCCAGCCAAACCCTGGACTAAGGCCACAAAGTCACCGCCCTGTCGGATTCCAATCGCACTTAAGGAGTTCCCTAACCCCCGCCCACATGAACTTAGACAAATGACATTTAAAGAAGATGTGGTCGCAATCCTCCCATTCCCCACATAAGGCGCAACTACCGCCCGACGAACCCTTCCGTTTTGCCAGCTGCTCCCCTGTTAGGAGTTTACCCCCGAGAAGCTGTGGTCACAGGAACACCTTAATCCTAGGTGGCACCTTCATCTTCCATACCTGTTTGAAATGTGCTACAGCCGCCCCTGTGTCAGCTTGTGGTAGATGGAGTTAGTCGAGAACTGTCCCGAACCCTCGAGCGCCTAGGAAACCTCGTCCACTCCGGTAGCCATCGGGTGTAGGTCGAACACCCTGCACAAGTTGTCCCATTCAACCGACTCCCTCGGCAGATCGAACTCACGCCACCGTCGCATAATGGTTGTCGCAGCATGCAAACATGTGAGGGAAAACAGCCCTAAGCGGGCCCCACCTAGTCCACCAGTCTAGCCAGAAATAGGTCATACGCCATCGCGGACCTTGTGACGAGCTCCCAGCTTGAAATACCACTTAATTTTCTAGATAGCCCTCAAGAATTGCGAGCCAGCCTTCGGTACCGCCGGGGAGAATAGGTTATTATCCCCGAGGTACTTGGCTCTGAGGAGGTCTGCCCATAGGCCTCCCTCATTTTGGTACAATTTCCAAATCAACCTAAGCATGAGAGCAATGTTCATGTACTTGGTGTTGAGGATTCCCAATCCCCCGAACTCCCATGGTCTACAGACCGTGGCCCAATCGATCGTACTTACGTTTACCCCCCACTCCTTCCCAAAAGAAGCGAGCACGGGAGCGGTTCATAGCCCCATGCGTCGTGTCGTGGAGCAAGTACAACCCCATATCAAACATAGGTAGACTGGACATGCAGGAGTTTGTGAGCTCCAGCCGTCCAGCTGCGGCAAGGTATAATCCCTGCCACAGGTCAACCCGATGACCCACCTGGCACGGTAAGGTATGTGGCATATATTTAGAACAAAAAAACTTCTCTGCAGCAACATGAAGATATTTTCATATAAACATACATCCATGAATACATCATACAAATCAGTTACATGTTCAATAGTTTATTCTTTCTTTGTCTTTCTGTTCTCATGGTGTAGCCTTAGTGATAAGTTCTCTAAATTTTCTTAGGCTACTTCTGCATATTTACCCTATAAATGGAGATGCATTGTTTGTAAATTTTTGTATTAGTTCAGGTCAAGCACTAACCATATCTCAGCCCAAACCAATGTTTCCTTTGACTATATTTTATTTTCAGTGCTGATTGTATTCGGGCCAGAGTGCCTCAAAAAATGACCACATTATGCTTGGTTCAAATATACGCCTGTTAATTGTCGTATAGGCATTTTTAATTCGTGTTTGAGCTTGTACTTCAGCTGCATAATTGTACTGTACTGTATTTTGCTGTATGCTAGAGTCTGAACTCTGAACTTGGGTGCATTTGAAGAAATCTTTGAACAAGTATGATAATACGGAGTATGATTTTGTCAGAACTTATTGTGGGAGAGCTGCAGGTCCTACTGACGATCCGCGTCGAAACGCATCCGGACCGTCCATCGGGAACAGCGGCGAACGGCTGGTGTCAGTTGGCAACACCGATCCGCGGCACCCACCCCTCCACCAATCAGCATTCGTCTCCTCCCTTCTATATTATCATTCCACCCGCTCCTCGCTTCCTCTCATCTCATCTGCAACCAATTCCCCACCTCTTCTTCCACCTCCCTCCCCGTCGAATCCGCAGCAGCACCCATGGCGCCCAAGGCCGAGAAGAAGCCGGCGGAGAAGAAGCCCGTGGAGGAGGAGCCGGCGACCGAGAAGGCCAAGAAGACCCCCGCTGCCAAGAAGCCCAAGGCGGGAAAGAGCCTGCCCGCCGGCAAGACCGCCGCCAAGGAGGGCGGCGAGAAGAAGGGCAAGAAGAAGGCCAAGAAGTCCGTGGAGACGTACAAGATCTACATCTTCAAGGTGCTCAAGCAGGTGCACCCCGACATCGGCATCTCCTCCAAGGCCATGTCCATCATGAACTCCTTCATCAACGATATATTTGAGAAGCTCGCAGGCGAGTCCGCCAAGCTGGCACGGTACAACAAGAAGCCCACCATCACGTCCCGGGAGATCCAGACCTCCGTCCGCCTCGTCCTCCCCGGCGAGCTCGCCAAGCACGCCGTCTCTGAGGGCACCAAGGCCGTCACCAAGTTTACCTCTTCCTAGGCTGGTCTGCCTCCTTGGACGGCCTCATGTATCGCCTGTCTCCGTGCTACTACTTCCATGTTACAGTTGTACTCTGTAGTTAGATGCTCCAGTGTGTCATGTCTCATGACCGTGTGATTCTCTAGTAAGAAAATGTGCTGGCAAGTTGTAACAGCACTGGTATTTCCAGTCCTCAAGTTATTGCTAATGTTATTCATGTTGCCTGTGCCATTTAGGTTGCTTTTATCTCGCCTGTTGATTACTTCTCTTTTAGTCCATGCAGTGAGCTTGTTTATTCGATCTGTTCTATGGTCCTCTGACCTCTGGGTTCCATCTATTCTGATCTATCTTTGTGGATCTCTGAAATTTATGCAGATACTGCCTTGTGCTTGCAGGCAAGTTGCTCTGCTTGTTCATTCCGATTCTGCAGGTAGCGGTTTGTTTGTGCTGATGATTCTGTTTGTTTGCTGCACCGAAAATAGCTAGCGCATGGCAGTTGATATGGAAGTAGAGATCCCAGAAACGAGCGGTTGGCAGTTGCATTTTCGGATCTGCACACGGATAAATGGGGAGTGGTTTCAGCAAGGGATTGGTTTACGCGCCATGCTCCTCATCAGAATTCAGATTCGCGCACAAAATTTTGGGCGGGATTTCAGTTTAGAATAGGCTAGTGAGATGGATACGCGCCCAGCAGTTGCTGGATTTCGGCTTCCCGGCGCTTCTCCAATTGCTTCCTCCTCTCCCTCCGTTTACCGCGCCCTGCCATTCCCCCCTCTCTCCGCTGAAACCAATCCACACAAACACCGACATGAGATTATATCTCACTAGAGAGCGGCAATGGAAATGAACTGATGATCTTAACACCGATATGAGATTTGCTGGTGGTGGTAGTTGATATGGAAGTAGAGATCCCAGCATCAGTTCTTCAGGGACAAACATACTTTGTTTGACCAACGAAACCAGGTTAATGAAACATATTCACAAAGATTGTTCAGGCTAAACTACACTAGCCAGATGCAAGAATTGGCCGCTCACTTTGAAGTCTGAACCACAGCAACTTGCAACCAGTCCTCGAAACTACAGGAAAACACAGATCTAATCCATCCATCCGTCAGGTTAATCGATGACCAGTCTCACTCAGACAACCACCAGGTTCACATGACATCACAACTGGAGGAATACAACAAACACCAGCAGAAGGCGATACAGCACGCTCAATCTTCCTTCAGACCGGTAGCCCCGGCGGCCACCTCTTGCCCTCACCACGACGCCGCCTGGCCGGTAAGCCACGCCGGGGTTCCACCCAGCAGGTATGGCATTGCTGGCAACGAGCATCCTGCCTGACCTGAACGTCAGGCGGATGGAGAACGGCCCATGGAGGGTGGAACCGGAGTTGAGCTTCCACACCGCGCCCCAGGACTGCTGCATTGGGATCCAGGCCGATGTTGCCCCGTAACCCCCGCTCTGCGCGAGGTCGACGGCCGAGAGGTCGCTCTCGCTGTCCTCGTACTCGACAAGCACGGCCAAGTAGTTTGGGTTTGAGCCAGCGTCTACTTTGAAGGTCAAGTCTACTCCAGTCCACTCACACTGCACACTGCATAATCACACATTGCTAACATAACAGATTAATGTCGACTATAGAATCAACGCACACATACGCTCAAGAGGCCATGTAGAGTAACAATGAGGTATGCTCATCCATGCATGCGTACCGGGTGTACTGGATTTGGAGGAGGCCAGCGCCGCGGAGTTGGTCAGCCTGGCCAGGCTTCGCCATGGCACCGAACGCCGTCCCACTCATGTCGAAGTGGGCTGCCTCATTCTGGCACTGGCCATCCACTAGCTCGCTAAGGCAAGGGCCACCGGGCCCCTGGTCTGTGATGACGACAGTCACCGGAATACCAGAGCAAGCTTCATTGCCACCACACACCACCTGATGAACCAAGATCTCCAAATGTCAAAGACAGACGATTGCAGTCATGCATATGGAGTCAGTTGTATAGAGCTGCATGTACCCGGTAGCACGAACCGCAGCCATCGCCAGAGTCGTAGATGAAGGGGCTGCCTGCAGCAATCATGGATGAGAACGGTGGCTGGTCAACAGCATACTGGTACCCACATGCACCACCTACAGCACATGTATTCAGGAATGCACACATCAGACATTTACTTCAAGATAAACGCCAGTTTGGGAAGAGATAGCAATACAAAATCTCATAATTTCTATTACCTTCACTTCCCGCACCATTAGCATCACCATACCATGTCGCGATGCCACCGGACCAGCTGGAGAGCTCACGGTGAAACTCAGTGGATGCACAGGGGTGAAAGAGCGAAGCGACAACAACTGCAATGGCACAGAAGGGCAGGAGCTGAAGCTTGGAAGCCATGTGCAGCACTCTGTGACAATTAGCTATGGCTGTTAAGGTCTAAGATAGTGCTGGTTTGCCAGAAGAGAGGAAGGGCAAGTAGAGAATAGTGTTAACTATGCAATAGAATATTTCAACTACGAATGTAACAAACGCAGGTGCAGCACACTGGTTCTCTTTGGCCTGATGATACACACTGAAACAATGGTAGCAGTTTGTAGTGTGTTTTTTTCTCTCTTTCTCTTTTTATGAAAATGACACTGGTCAGTATTCAGTATCAAACAGAAAACTTCTAAACCGTTGACAAGTGATTAAGAGCAAAACCGAGAGTATAGTAAGGCAGCTCCCTTCAGACAAAGTTGGCATGAGGGGGCAGTACCATACTAAATCAAATGCACATACAGGTTCCTGAACTTTTATTCTGCATCTTAACTCTTACAAATTCAAATACAAACTACTATAATGAAGATCATATATTGTACTATTAAATGATGGTGGAACTGCAAGTACAATATTGGGATATTCAAAGCACCCTATGAACGCACTAATCATGCCAAACAACCACAGAGATACTAAAATGATATAATCATGAAGGAAATATTGTTCAAGAAAAGTAATTATGAACGAAATGAGGGTGCATTTTCCTATGTTGTGTAAAACCAACAGGTGATTGTTATTTAAGCACATAGTGCTACCCGAGAACTGTCTTTTTTTTTTTGAGGGAAAATTCAACTTTATTAACTCAAAAGCACACAGTTACAATCAGCCTGAAGGCTGTGAGTAAGAAAACCTGAACTATCCTCTAACCACACTGTATCTAAACCATTTTCACAAGCAAACCTAGCACACTCATGAGCAACCCTATTGGCTGCTCTACCAGCAAAACAGAAATCAAAAGACTCAAAGGTTGAGATGAGGTCATCGATCTCACTAAACACAGGCGCAATCAGAGAGCTCTGATTGCGTCGTCCCTTCCACAGCTTCACTAGCACCTCACAATCCGTCTCACAAATGATCCGGTTGTATCCTTGCTGACTGGCAAACAAGACTGCATCTCGAAATGCCAAAGCTTCGATACATAGGGGATCTGAAATGTCATGGTACACACGGCACCAAGCTCCTCTGAAACCATTTGCATCCCTTGCCAGTCAGAACCTCTACTACAGTTACTACGACCTCTGTTTTCAGAGCATGTAGGATAAGTACGTCTAATCAATTCTAGGGACCTAAAATGAATGCTAGTAAAGGTACATACAACAAAAACAACCTTAGGAGACCACTGGTGCGTTGTAAATGTCGTGTGCAGGGTAGTATTAGCATTTGAACTGATGGTAAAGGTGTGATAACTGATAAGCATTTGAAGTAAAAAAGATCTGGATCGCCAAAAAATACATATTTTCAAGGCGAGTTGTAGATTAGGGCGTGCATGCAAAGGGCCACTGGAAAATTTCGATGAAATAAAACCACTGCCAGATCACCAGTTTCTAGTTTATGCTCAGTATCTAAAAACAAATCCACAACTTGTGCTATGACACTCCTCTTTTAGAAAATTCTACGAATTCAAAGAAAATCAGTTAATATCAGATGGTGTAAATTCGTATTAATCTAAAAATTATTGGGGGTGTATTAGCCTAGTTTTTAAATCTGTATGCATAAGTTTGTTCAATAGTTTGTTAATACAAATTTCCCCTCACTTAATATTAACTACTATCTTTTTAAGATTCATAAACTTTTCTAGAAGAGGTGCTTTAAAGACAGCACCTAACCCCACTGAACTGAAATATATAATGAAACACATGTAGTGTCAGCCTTAATCATATTTAAATGAAGTTTCTTCAGAAAAGGTTCAAGTCAATTGGTTAAATTGTGTATATTAAAACCAGAGTGCTTTCGTCTCAGAAAGTGATCATCAGCGTCAATTGTGTATATCAAGTCAATTGGTTAAATTGTGTATATTAAAACCTAAGAATTATTCCCTTATTCAAAAAATGAGTACTGATAAGAGGATAATAAAATGTCACAAATGGTAGATAACCCAGTAGAACTGTGTTCATCAACACTCGTACACAATGAAGCATCACTCAAAAGAACATGGTTTACCAATTTTTTAATAGAACGAAGCACTGGTCAGTTGTTTTATTAACAGTTTACCCTATATGAATATATGATGCAAATTTGTATGGTAACCTCGTCTAAAATTTAAATGCAAGAAATGTCTAACAATATGGGCATGAATGGAAGACTGACTTTGCCAAGCAAAAATATGTAATACTGGTACATTAATGAGATCATGACGCAAAAGGAATTAAGAGCATCCAATCATTCATAAAACCAGAGTGCTTTCGTCTCAGAAAGTGATCATCAGCGTTGTAAGTTATAATAACCCTAGGCTGACACTCAAACCTAAATGTAATAAATCTTACCCTCTTAATCTCAGTGGAAACTCAAATTTTACACATGAACGTTAACAAAGAAGTTCTCCCATATGAAGTAAAGAAATAAGCAGCATTCCTCGTAATGTATCCCCTGTTAGGATTGGCCTGAACCAGACAGTCTCTATTGCTCGATCTGGCTAGTTAGCTAACTACAGAAGTGTTAACCCATAGCCACCACATAAATTACAGTTTCAGCATGGCGGCCAATGGTCTTGGAGCACGAAGAGACTTGGCAAAAGTATGACATCTCTGTCCTTGCTCCAATCAAGGCAGCAGACTTGAATTTTACATGCCAGCGGACTAATTACATTTTCATTTTGCAAAGTCACTCACTCCCAGCACATATCCGAGACAAATATGACCCAAGGCACAAACAATGGACAAATCCTAAGAAAGTCCAAGATGGGGTGTATCTATCCCAGCATAAACGCATAAACCAGATCGAATCCATCTCAACTCTAAAGCAAACGAACCTTTAGCCGATTTGACGCGCTGGTTACTCTGAAAACAAGAATCACGCAAATTTTCGTATGAGCCCTGAACTAGCGCCATTGGGCACTGGCAATCACAGTTTCGCATCAGACCAAGAGCATCTGTAAAAACAGCGCGCGGTACATTCATCCTTACCTTTCTGGCTCGGATGCCGGCGCGCTCCTCGAGTCCGGTCACCTTTTCTTCCCCTGAAGAAGAAAAACAAGCGAATGCAGCAACGGAAGGGAACCTAAGCAAAGGAGGGTGGAGGCGCCATGTTGCTGCTGCTGTATTTGCAAGGAGAAGGTTGGGTTTGTTGAGGCGGTGGCGGTGGCGGCGGCGGAGGGGAGAAGAGAGGAGAGGAGGCTGGGAGGGGAGTGTTCGACAAAGAGTGACAGAGCGAGATTGGGGAGGGGCGTGGAGAGTGGCATGCCTGTTTGGTTGCACGCCGGAACGCTGACTCTTGTTTTGTTCCCTGGCCCAAAAATCCAGAAAGGCTATACTAAGGCTGGTGCCAATGCATCACCCCACTATAGCCTCGCCAGTTAGTTTTTACCCTCACTCTCATCTCACTCTCACCTCACTCTCACCCCACGGTGCCAGTGCACGGGCTATAGTGCCAGCTCTCACTTCTCTCTCCTCCCTACCGCCCCCACTAGCACCGGTATCGCCTCCCTCTCGCCCCGCTCTCGGCTCCAACGCGGGCTATAGGCGGGCGGTACCGCGCCCTACCGCCGGGCGGCGCCCGCCGCTACCGTCTCGCCCGCCTGTCGCCTCACTCTCGCCCCGTCGCGGGCGGTAGCGCCCCGCCTCCAGCCCGCGTTGGCACCAGCCTAAGAGCATCTTCAGCCGTTGGGCTCCGCGTCGAAATCCGGCGCTATTTAGCGCTGGATTGGACAAAAGTCTGGTCTGGGGAGCGCCGAAGTTTCAGCCGTCTCCCCGGTAGACACCCGAGGCTCGGCTTTTTTTAAGAAAAACCATGGATGCCCAATTTCATGCATAATTCTTTTTTTAGAGTAAAACGCCCCTAGATGCCAAATTTCATGCATAATTCGGCGAATTGGACCAGATTTGGCAAACAATTGACTTATTTTTAAAAATAAGTTCAACAAAACAAGACAAGTTTTCAAACAAATCAAATGGAAAAACTAGTTGGTGTTGCCTCGAAGCGTCCATATGTGCTCCACCAGATCATCCTGCAGCTGTTGATGCATTGTGGAGTCTCGAATCTCCTGACGCATAGCGATGAACGCAGCCCACGATGCCGGCACCTGGTGGTTAGGCTGTGCAAGAGGACCCTCTCTGTCATATGGTGCAGCTTGTTCGCTCGGAGGAACCGGATGCTTCCGCTCATCCTCGATAATCATGTTTTGTAAGCACACACAACAGTTCATCACCTCCTACATCTGATCTTTGGACCAAGTCAAAGCAGGGAACCAGACTACAATAAATCTCTGCTGGAGGACACCAAATGCACGCTCGGCGTCCTTTCGGCAAGCTTCTTGTTCCTTGGCAAACTGCTGCTCCTTCGGGAGGGCGGGGCTTGAGATAGTCTTCACAAATGTTGCCCACTTTGGATAGATACCGTCTGCAAGATATTATCCCTTGTTGTACCACCGGCCATTGATCATAAAGTTAACCGGGGGAGCATGACCCTCAACAAGCTTGGAGAAGACCGACGAGCACTGCAAGACGTTGATGTCGTTGTTGGATCCCGGCATACCAAAGAAGGAGTGCCAAATACAAAGATCATGGGTAGCCACTGCCTCAAGTATCAGCAGCCTTTTTTGTGACCCTTGTACATTCTCTGCCGGACAAACGGACAGTTCTTCCATTTCCAATGCATGCAGTCAATGCTTCCAAGTATCCCTGAAAATCCTCGAGCTTCATTGACATAGAGGATCTTAGCAGTGTCTTCGACAGTCGGTGATCTCAAGTAGAGGTCCCCGAACACAGCTATCACCACCTGCAGAACTGGTAGAAACAATCAAGGACGGTGGACTCCACCATCCGAAGATAGTCATAGTCATCGGTAGAATCACCATGAGCTCCATATGCCAGCATCCGCATAGCCACCTTGCACTGTTGGAGGACGGAAAACCCTGCCATGCCGGTGCAATCCAACTTGCATCTGAAATAGGAGTCGTAGCCTCGAAGGGCATACACAATTTTCAGGAACAACTTCCGGCTCATCCTGAAACGACGCCTAAAAACAGCCTCACCGTGCAATGGATCTTCGGCGAAGTAGTCGGTGTAGAGCATGCAATAGCCCTCCATTCGCTGCCTCGGCTTGCACTTCTGGCGACCTGGTGCCGACCCACGACGACGACCAATGACCGACTGGGCGTACAAGCCGGACAGGCAAGCTAGGATCAGCACGTGCTCCTCGTCTTGGGCGGCGGCTGCCGTTTCTTCCTCAAGAAGTTCGACGAACATCTGCTCCACCTCCTCGTCGGAGTCCATGTCCGGCCAAGCAATTGGACGAACACCTTCCGGGTGTGTCGACGAGGAGCGACGCGAGGGAGCTGGCCCGACGGCGGAAATTAGGCAGAGGGCACGACGGGCGGCGGAATATAGGCTGCTGGGTGGAGGAACGGCGAAGTTGAGGCAAACGTCCGGTGGATTGGCGAGGGGTGGTGCCGGCGGCGACAGAGCAACGGGAGGGGAGGAGGGATTTGCGTATGTTCTCTCGCCGACAGAGCGGGCCCATCCCGCTTTCTCTCGTCCGGGGTCCCCGAGCGCACCCCGGGGGGCCGGGGATGGCCTGGGCTCTCCGGACGGATGAAAGGCCTAATCCGGACGAAAACGAGGAACCGGGGGCGCGATTGGGCCGTTTTCGTCTATCCGGATGACAAAAATGCGTCCTGGGGGCCTCGTCGGGAAGACGGGGAGATGCACTAAGCTTTATCGTTTTCAAATAAAGAAACTTTGCAGTCTCAAACGAGAGTTAATAGACAATTTTTTCTTTTCTTTTTCAGACTACCATCCGCGGATCAAGTTTTGCTCATGGGATGTAAACTTAACCAAATGGCTTTTCAAAAAAAAAATCAGAGAAAAAAGAATTTTCAATTTATGAGCCATGTTTGATTATCGGTTCAGGCTATGCTTACATTCTATAGCTTCGGAAATTTTAACTAGAAATTTGATTTCTGCCATTTGGTTATTTTTGACAAATCACCACTGAATATTGCAAGTTCAAGTAGACGAGGATGTTAAATTTTCTAAATTATTGCTAGAGTTGTTACATAATTAAATCTTCATTTTTTGGGAATTAGTTAAAATTTCATTATTTGTGAAATTATAATTTTAGGTATTCAAAAGTTCACAATCTAATAACTTTCCATCTTCGAGTCCATATCAGAAAGTGGTGAAGTGTACACGACGTCCATTGTATTTTCTACATAGTTGAACCAGCATATATTATTTAGAAGTGAAATATTATCGCCTTTCTAAAATATAAGACTTTTTTTTGAGAAAACTAGTTTAGCTTTATAAAACGGTTTATATTTCAGAACGGAGGCAGTATAATATTAAAATAACCTTGTTAAATCTGTCAAAACTTAAATTTATAAAATGATAACAATGTCCATATATTCTCGCACTATTTTGCATCAAAAGAGATGAAAATGTTCTTAGAACCTGCATGCTGGAGCAACATGTTATAATTACCTTGGTTAGATATATGAAATACTCCGCAAGATTCAAAAAGATTATGAAAATCATATTAAGCGTCACATTTCACAAACTTTAAAAAATATAAATCATATTTGCAGGCTCAAAATTGAACCACATTGAACATGTGGCCATCCACATAAACAAAAAATTCACAAAGCGGTCAAGGCTTAACTGGAAAATATATTTTTGCACAAATGTTTTTGGCAAATCTACCAGTGAAAAGTCAGCAGTTAGAAGAAATAAGTTATTACCTATCTTGAACCCTCGGTAGCTTTTACCTACGATTGTGTATCATTCCAATGAAGTGATATAAAAAAAAGGAGACAATACAAATTGACAATGCAAAGTCTACATATCATGATTACCACCAAATAAATCTTAACTACTCCCTCCATCTCATTGCTTAGGGTGCAATTTTTTTGCACAATTATTAATGTGAGAATGGTAGGAGAGAAATAATCGCTAGTTTCCTCATTTGCCCCCTGCATGCTCGCGCGATTAGCGCCTCTTCCGCACACGCTGGATCTTTCGTTTCCCCTGGACCTCCTCGTTTCTTGGGCCACACCAATAGTTTCAAAGGGTTGTGGGTTAATGCCACCAGATTTTAAGGAGGGGAAACGGGAAAGCAGGGGTAAATTTGGAAGATTAGCAATCCACAATCGCCTGCGCCCCTTATGCATTGAGGAAAAATTGGAATTTTGTTATGCGCCGTAAACATTGAGACGGAGGGAGTATCATTTACTTTGATGTCTAGGATGGTGGTTCGACACCAACCTACACTAGTACTCCAGACTGGTCCTCCACCGAGGACACTTAAACCCGTGCGTTTTGGTCCTCTTAAACCCCTGCCAGATAAATTTTACGTATATGTAATTAAGTAACCATCATTAGAGACGTTCCACCAGTGCAAGATGAGAAATCGCGTGGAAGAATCTCTACTGATATCATTCCAATGAAGTATTGAACCTACACTCACTTTAAAAAAATTCATAATAATTCTTAAAAAAAATTAAAACAATAAAATATGTAAAATATTCATAACAATTCTAAAATTCTAAGACAATTTCCGAAATAATCCTAAAACTCTAAATACTTTTGACTTTTTAAGAAACAATTCATGACATTTCTAAAATTCAAAAAAAAACAATCTTGGCACTTGTATGTTTATCCATATAAAATTCACAGTGCACATGGCTTACACTACAAATATTTCTAAAATATATACAACAATTGCGAAAGGTGCTAAACATGGCCGGAACCATTCTAACATGTTGCACATTTTGACATTCTGAACGAAATCAATGTTATTTCCGACAAAAATATATTCCATGGCTTGTTCTAAAAACCATGATCTAAACCACCTGATAATCCATTTCTCCAAAAATAAACCTTGATGTTAGCCATCGAGCCCATGCAATATCTGGTGCCTATCATCGATCTGATGAATGAATTGAGGTTTGAATTTTATACTAGAGATGATGCAAGGAATATATCGTACTAGCCATCAAAGTACAAGATGGTTTTATTTATTTGTTAGTCTTTTCCTATTTGATTTGAAAAACTTGGCATTGCATTTTTCGCGAACTTGAACTACCATTACTAGTACCCAGAACTCGGCCTCCATGCCATTTTTGGCGAGTGACTTCACCATGGAACTAAAGATATGCCCCATGATGGCAACAACCTACAGAGCTTCGCTTGCTCCCTCTTGAACTAAACGGTTAGAAAAATATGATTTCACACAACTGAATACCATGCGATCCGGCAATCTCCAAACATGTACTCCATTTGAAGTTCACCGGCGGATCCTCCCAGAATTTGTCACTCCAGCTAAATCAATGGAGACAAGCATGAAGCAGATAACAAGATGTTTGTGGTGTTTCCTTCATCAATCTTCGGATCCATTTCTTGAACTCAAATTTTTGAAGGTGCCTATAGAAGTTGATTGTACTATATGTGCATTAGTTTATAAAGTGTATGTACTTATTTATAAACGTATGCGTCGCACTGAGTCTCAACCGTAAGTGTGTCTTAGATACTTGGTGGACGTCGCCGTAGGTGTCGAGGTGTATTTTCCACGTTATCCAGTCGAGTATACAAGGAAATAAAGAAGATCCAACCGAACCCCGTAATCGCATCAAGAATCATCGTTCACTCAGTAGTCAAATGCTACTCCTAATAAGACATCACAAGATCACAACTCGAGTACCAACAGCAACACGAGAAGGTGGTACGCCAAGCCGCCCAATCCTGCAGCGCCCGGCAATCCACGGTCGGCGGCCGCCTCGTCGAGCGCCGACGTCCCGTTGACGCTGCCCTGATCCACGCACGGCCGCGCCCCGAGATTGCTCGTCTGCAGCCTCCCGTACCTTCCCCTGCCGACGCACAGCTCCTCGTTGCCCCGCACGTCGAGCCGCCTGCCGAGCCGCGCCACGAACTCCCCCGGCAGCGCGATCTCCCCGGCGAGCCGGTTCTGGCTGAGGTTGAGCTGCCCCAGGTGCGGCAGCGCGCCGAGGCTCGCCGGGATCGGCCCGTCCAGCCGGTTCCGGTCCAGGGACAGCGCCATCAGGCTCCCCAGCGCCGCGAACGCGCCCCGCGGGATCGGGCCGGTGAGGTTGCACCCGGACAGGCCCAGCACCTGCAGCCGCCGCAGCGACCCGACCACCGCCGGCACCGCCGTGCCGATGGGGTTGTCCTGCAGGAGCAGGTACTGCAGCTTCGTTAGAGCGGCCAATGAGGCCGGCAGCGGGCCCGACAGCCCGTTGTGGCTCAGGTCCAGGAACACCAGCTCCTTCAGCGACCCGACCTCCGGCGGCACCGCGCCGGCGAGCCGGTTGTAGCTCAGGTCCGCCTTCTGCAGCATCCGCAGGCTGCCCAGCGCCGCCGGCACGCCGCCGCTGATGCTGTTCCAGCTCAGGTCCAGGATGGACAGGCTCGCCATCCCGCCAATCTCCTCCGGTATCTGGCGCTCGCCGAAACAAACATACGTGTACGTGTGAGTGTCACCACCAAGACAGGCATGCACATTCGTACGAAATTTACCGACGCCACGGAAACAACTAAAGTACTCCGTACGTACCTCGCCGGTGATGTTGTTGTAGCTGAGGTCGAGTTGCTGCAACGCGGTGAGGCCGCCGAGCTCCCTGGGGATCTCGCCGCGGAAGCCGTTCTGGGACAGGCTAAGCACCTGCAGGCTCTTCAGGTTGGTCAAGGTTGTGGGTATCCGGCCGGTGAGGCCTGGGTTGGACTTGAGTACGAGCTGCTCGAGGGAGGAGGCGTTGGTGAATAGCGCGGCCAGCAGCTCGACGGGGCCGGCGCCGACGAAGCAGCCGAAGAGGGAGAGTGTCTTGAGGTGGGGCAGGCCGAGGATCGCGGGGGCGGCGAGCCTGGCTCCGGGCTTGCACGGCGGGGTGGACACGTCGGGGCCGAAATGGAGGCGAGTTGCTCGGAGGCGGTGGCTGTCGTCGGGGGCGAGCTCGCACTGGAGGCCCGGCCATGGCGTGTCTGTGCACGGCCGAGGGTGGAGCTGCGGCCACGTCGGGTCGTCAAGGAGGTCGGCCATGACGCGGTAGATTGCCGCCAGCTCCGACCTCGGCAGCTCCGGTGGCGCGTCTCCCGCGAGCTGCGCGGTGGCCACGGCCTGGAAGAGGAGGAGGGAAATGGCGATGGAGAGGAGGGAAGAAGCCATTTTCGCAAGTACGTAGTGGGGTATAGTGCAAATGAGATAGACTGATAGGTCTCGGTGTCTGGATGCTCTAGCTCGCTTTATGAGCTCTGAGACTGTGACAAGACACATGCACGCTCTCACAGACACACATGGCGAAGACTAGTAAATCGCAAACGTTTATTGATTGCTTGCCGAAAATAATGCGAACATAACCTGGCTGGCTGGCTGACACCAAATGTCATCAAGAACCGTGGTCAGGTCACTGCACAAGTGAGAGTATGGATGTATGGAGCAATAATGCTACTGGAGTATATACTGTATCTCATATTTTTGTATATTCTGATCGAATCTTAAGTGTACTTGAAGGGCCCAGATGAATTAAAAATTACCCAGCTGAACTTAACTGGAAATAATGGCAGTCGAGACAAGCAGAGAGTGCAACCCGAAAAATACACGACCAGATTGCAACCGGGCAGGGGGCAGCTTTGTGATAAATTGAGGGTTCCACTTCCACCTCAGCTTGCATGGATGCACGTCTGACGGTGCACGACCTCTTTAAAATCAGCTAGAAATTTGGTGTTTCCCCGCAACAAATAGGACGCGTTTGGTAGGTTGTGAGCCCTTTGGCTCGTATCAGCCCAGCAAAAAACAGCTCGTTTGGTTGTCTATAAGTGGTTTGCGTTGTAGCCCAATCGGTTCTCAAAGCACCCCTGGGACATGCCTGGAGGAACGTCCGAATCGGCAGTTTTCAGTGGGCCTGATCCGTTGTGCCATTTTGCACGCTGATACGCCCATTTTGCATCACTATTTTATATCATAATTTGCTGTTATTCATTGATATATTTCATATTTGGAGATGATACTTATGTTATTTCATCTATTTTGCATGTTTCATGATTATTGGAGGATCGCGCACCGGAGTCCGGATTCTCGTCGGAAAAAGCGCCGTCGGAATGCAATATTTCGGAAGATCAACAATTGACGGAAATTATATGAAAAATCCTATTTTTCCGTAAGACGAAGGGAGTCGAAGGGGGAGCCGAGGAGGGCCGCCATGGGCCCACCTCATAGGCCGGCGCGGGCCAAGGCCTGGCCGCGCCGCCTTGTGAGGAGGGGGCCCACAGCCCCCTCTGGCCTCCTCTCCTTCGCGTACTTCTTCGTCCCGAAAACCTAAGCACATGGGGTTAGTCGAAGTCGCCAGAACCATCCAGTACGCCGCCACCGTCGCGAAACTCCGTCTCGGGACTAGAAACTCCGTTCTGGCACTCCGCCGGGACGGGGAATTGGAGGAGATCATCGCCATCATCACCACCGACGCCTCTCCATCGACCAGCCATGTTTCCCCCATCCATGTGTGAGTAATTCCCCCGTCGTAGGCTGAAGGGGATGGTAGGGATTGGATGAGATTGGTCATGTAATAGCATAAGATTGTTAGGGCATAGTGCCTAGTGTCCGTAATTGGTATTTTTATGATATTGTTGCAACTTGTTATGCTTAATGCTTGTCACTAGGGCCCGAGTGCCATGATCTCAGATCTGAACATGTTATTGTTTCATGATGATATGCATTGTTTTATGATCTTACCTGCAAGTTGTATACACGTATCGTTGTCCGGAACCCGAGGCCCCAAAGTGACAAAAATTGGGACAACCGGAGGGGAAGGCGGTGATATGAGGATCACATGTGTTCAAGGAGTGTTAATGCTTTGCTCCGGTGCTCTATTAAAAGGAGTACCTTAATTTCCAGTAGATTCCCTAGAGGCCAGCCGCCACCTAGGCTGATAGGACAAAAGATGTTGTGCAAGTTTCTCATTGCGAGCACGTACGACTATATATGGAACACATGCCTATTGATTGATTAGTACTTGGATACCGTTTATTACTATCTGCAAATGCTCTATCTTGATTGTTACATGAGTTTCTCTCATCCATGCAACGCCCGTCATCCATCCCTGTGCCTACAGTATTTTAATCCTGCTGTTTACTACAATCACTATTGTTGTCTTTGTTACTCTACTGCTGTTATTTCACTACTGCTACTGCTATAAAACTGTTACTACTGATAAACTCTTGCGAGCAAGTCTGTTTCCAGGTGCAACTGAATTGACAACTCCGCTCGTTAAGGCTTTCAAGTATTCTTTGTCTCCCCTTGTGTCGAATCAATAAATTGGGTTTTACTTTCCGCGAAGACTCGTTGCGATCCCCTATACTTGTGGGTCATCAAGACTATTTTCCGGCGCCGTTGCCGGGGAGCATAGCTTTATTTGGAAGTTCACTTGGATTGATATTGTTCGCTGCAAATTCTCCATCATGGGTAAACCTCGCGATACTAAAGTCGCCATATTACCATCCATTACAAGAAAAGGTACAACTCTAAGTACCTCTGTTGCTCTTGATTCACCATCTGTGATAGATAAACTTGTTTCACCACCACATGCTTCACATGCTGGTACTTCTGCTAGATCTGAAAGTTCCTCTTATAATTTTGATGATGCTTCTACTGTACTTGATAATGATGGTTCATTAGGATCTTTTCTAGATGCTACAATTGCTAGGTCTAGACAAACTGAAAATACTGAAACTCCTAATGAAAATGCTGCTACACCTGTTAATTCACCTGAGTCTGTTGAATACTCTAGTGATGATCTTGATGAAGATTATGTAGAACTTGATGATGATTTTATTGATAAATGCAATGCTACTACTGATGCAAGAAAAATTAAAAGTTGCTTGCACAACATACTGTTAGATATAAACTGTCTCCTGATCCTAATTTGCCACATCTCCTATAAACATTAAGGATAAGGATTATGATTTTTCTCTTGATTTGTCTCATATATCTATTGTTGAGAAAACACCTTTTTGTGGTACTGAAAAAGAAAGTGATGTAGAACACATGATTGAGCTGTCTACTCTAAGTAACTTGTTTTCTGATGATGTTAAGAAGCGTACTTATTTCGTTGCTAAAATTTTTCCTTTCTCATTAAAGGATGATGCTAAAACTTGGTACAATAGTTTGCCACCTAATTCCATTGATAGTCCAAAAGAGTTGCTTGATGTTTTCTTTCGGAAATACTTTCCTGCTAGTGCTCAACATATTGCTTTGCAGAGAATTTATAATTTTGACCAGGAAGATGGAGAGAAATTGCCTGAGGCTTGGGCTAGATTTTGCTCTCTTATCAGAGCTCGGCCTGGACATGATCTGGAAAAGCATGATTTACTTGATATATTTTATAGTGGACTAACCATTGAGTCTAGGGCATACCTGGATAGTTGTGCTGGTTGTGTTTTCAGGAAAAGAACTCCAGACGACGCTGAAGAATTATTGGCAAGAATAGGTCGGAATCATGATGATTGGTCTACACCTGAACCAACCCCGACACCTATATTGAAGAAGAGGGGTTTAATTAAATTAAATGATGAAGATATGAGGCAAACCAAGAAGTCTCTTAAGGAGAAAGGTATTAAATCCGAAGATGTGAAGAATCTACCTCCCATAGAAGATTTATGCAAGATAACTCCCCCTTCATCCATGAGTGAGGTACACTCTCTTCAACGCTTTACTAGGGAAGATATTCCGTATTCAAAACCTCCTGCTCAATGCTTAGATGAGTTTGATAATTATATTGTTAAGCAAGAAAATTTTAATATGAGAATAGAGAATCATTTAATGGAAAATTCTCAAGCTATTAGTGAATTGCATGGTATTGTGGAGAGAACCTCCAATGATGTTAAGATGCTTGTTAAACACTTTCATATGGTTCAAACTCAAATTGATCAACTCACTAAAGTGCAAAATGACTTGTTAAAAAATAATTCTAAAGAAAAACATGCTTATGAAGTAACAACTAGAGGCGGTGTTTCTACCCAGGATCCTCTATATCCTGAAGGGCATCCCAAAAGAGTTGAACAAGATTCTCAACGAACTGAAACTAGTGCTCCATCTAAAAAAAGAAACATAAAACTGTTGTAGAATCCTCTGAGCCTGTTAATGATCCTAATAGTATTTCTATTTCAGATGCTGAAACTGAAAGTGGTAATGAACATGATAAAGATAACGATAAGAATGATGCTTCTGATAAAGAAGAGGTTGAAGAAGAACCTGAAAAGCATGCTAAAAATAAAATGTATACTAAAGAAGATTTTATTGCTAAGAAACATGGTAATGAAAGAGAACCTTGGGTTCAAAAGCAAATGCCTTTTCCTGCTAAGAAACTAAAATCAAAGGAAGAAGAACACTATAATAAATTTTGTGATTAGATGAAACCTTTATTCCTGCAAATCCCTTTGATCGATGCTATTAAATTGCCTCCTTATTCAAAGTATATGAAAGATATTGTCTCTAACAAAAGGAAAATTCCTAATGAGGAGATTTCCACTATGCTTGCTAATTATTATTTCAATGGTAAGGTTCCAAAGAAGCTTGGCGACCTAGGTATACCGACTATTCCTTGTTCTATTAAGAATAATTATGTTAGAACTGCTCTATGTGATTTGGGAGCGGGTGTTAGTGTTATGCCTTTTCTCTTTATAAGAGACTTTATTTAGATAAGTTGATACCAACTGATATATCTTTGCAAATGGCTGATAAATCTACTGCTATTCCTGTTGGTATATGTGAGGATGTTCCTGTTCAAGTTACTAATAACTGCTTGATATTAACTGATTTTGTTGTGTTGGAAATGCCTGAAGATGATAATATGTCTATTATTCTTGGGAGAACTTTTCTTAACACCGCAGGGGCTATTATTGATTGCAATAAAGGAAAAGTTACTTTCAATGTTGATGACAAGGAGCATACCGTTTATTTTCCCAAGAGGATTGAGAAAGCATGTGGAGTTAATACAATTTCTAATGTGAGAACTATCAAAGTGGGAACTATTGATTGTCCTATATATGAGCCTAAAGAAGAATATCAAACTCTTGTGATTGGATCCATATCAATACAATACAAGGTAACATGATTGATTTGAGGTTTAATTCTTCTTATGCTATGTAAAATTTATTTGGTGGCAAGACTTGATCAACCTTGTTAACAAATTCATTTTATATGCATAGAGGAACTAAACAACATTTCTTTCTTCCTCCACTTGTTCTACTTGCTATAGCACTTTTGCTTGCAAAGTTCTTTAGTTGTTTAGAGGTTTGCAAATCTTTTTTTGCCTAGTAATAATAAATTTAATACCCAGAAATGTGCATTTTTCAAAGTTTTCAAAAATTCACAAAAATTATACCGTTGGTCTTATTTTTCGAAGAGGCACTCAGGAGCACACGGGGATGACCAGTGGGGCACCCCAGGGTGGCACCCCACAGGCCGGCGCGGCCAGCAAGGGGGGCGCGCCACCCTGGTGTGTGGGCCCCTCCTTTCCCCACCACTTCATCTCTTTCACTCATTGCACTCTCTCTCCCAAAAAAACTCGTAGTCATTTTCTCTCACTCGTGTTTCTGCTCAAGAGCTCAAGATTTCTCGATCTCTTTGCTCAGCCCAGATTTCTGTCTGAAATTTGGCACATTTGCTCTCCGGTATGTGACTCCTCCGATTATCCAAGTAGAATTTTGTTTGGTTGAGTATATCTTGAATATTTTGCTGCTGTAGGTAACATGTTTAGTGAGCTTGCATGCTTGTTCTAAGTGGTAAAAACTAGTTTTAATGCATGATTAGTACTCTAGCAAGTTCCTATAGTAGTTTCCCTCAATTATATGTCACCAAATAAAATTTTATAATGTTTGTTGAAAAATTTCAGAAAAGGAAGATGGATAACCATAACTTTGAAGAAGTGTTTGAAAGAGAGACGACAAGCACGGGGAGACCCTCAAGGTCATCCACTCGGATTAGGCGGTCTTACAATGAAGATGTCATCGCGCCAAGCTTCGAGCCCGAAGAGGACAACGGAGTCCCTAACGCTTCATATTTCCCATGTTATAACTTTTTGAGTAATGCAGGGTTGCTGGTGTTATCACCAGATTTTAGCCAAATCAGAAGATGGGCCGCGATTGAGAAGGCCTTGGAAGATATACACATGAAGTGTTTATGAAGCGGCCTCGTGCGAGAGTTTGGGCTAGATTGCCCGTGTATCTGTACATTATGGTAGATCGCATTTTAGTTTAGAAGTAAGAGATAGAGTTTGGTTCGTACACAGTTAGGTTTATTCCAAAGATAGAAAGTCTACGGACTATAAATATGTATCTAGGGTTATTGAGAAAGGAGGACGATCACGTTCACAACAAACACAATCTAGGCGCATCGCCACCCCTTGTTTCGAGGGTTTCTTCCGGGTAAGCGTCATGCTTGCCTAGATCGCATCTTGCGATCTAGGCGATATCGGTTTATTCGTTGTGCGGTGTTGCTCGTACTGAAGCCTTGTTGATGGCGAGTAATACCGTTTATCATAGATGTTTTGGGGCTTACATCGATGCTTTTTTGATATGTTTGCTTAGTTATGCTGCCCCTCAATATCTAGCTGCCTTTACACCTATCTTGGGTGTAAGGGCGAGCATCTTGCTTCATCTTTATTTAGTAGATCTGATCTCGTTATGGTTGTTCCTTGTTATTCAAGGTTTAGTTTTATATCCGCATGGTTAGGCCTTGCAAACGGGTTGAATGATCCGAGTAGTGCGTAAGGTATGGTTTGCCGATCCAAGAAGGGATGTTCGGGAATCGACTCCATGTTGGTTTTAGGCCTCCTCTAGGACTAGTTTTCCGTTATCTTTCGTATTCGCCGGGCTCAACTACGCGTAGGACATTCCGGTTATGCGGTGAAAGCCCTAAACCGTCGTAGATCGATTTAACTTGGTATTGATAAAGCAGGATCCCCATGTTATCATAGATCCAATATGAACCATGGGTTAATCGGCTCTTTGAGCCGATTCACAGGGTAACCTGAGAGCCGATCGAGGCTCATTTAATGTTTACATGTCTGCCATGCAGGAAACTAATCGAAGCAATCCAACACCTTCCTGACCAGGTATAGGTCAGGTGGCACGCCCTTGCAACCGCCAGGACGTGTGCCGGAGCATTGCGGGCCGTCGCCCGAGGGACCAGGGCCCACCAGCAGTCCTGGGAGCCTCCCGGCTCTCCGTGTTGCTCGTCGCCGCTCGCCGGTGGGTTTTGGCAGGCAACACATTCGGCACGCCCGGTGGGACATTCTACGAGCAACTACGTCAACATCCGCGAGCTGAGATGTCGGACGAACCGATCAAGTACGAAGATCTGCCTGAAGATCACAAGAAGAAATATGATGAGCTTAAAGCTCTCTTCGAAGCCGATCTCATCGGCTCTTTCGAAAGGACCCGTACACATGGCATTAGGTTTAAAGGATTCTCACCCGAAGGCATTCTCGATGAAGTAGATCTGTCTCTCCCTTCGGAGGAACGTACCGGAGCTCTGCGCTAGGAAGTTAATTACATGGTGGCTCATTCTCTACACCGTCATTCTGAAAGCCTGGTGAACACTTTGGAGCGTATTGCGGTTTGCGTGGTTCAGGAAATCATGAAGCATGAGTACTCTCCGTCAGGGCCTGCCCTAGGAACTCACCAGGGAGAGATACCGTTCCACACCAGACCGCAACTGCCATTCACGCTTGCAGCTCCAGAGCAACAGGGTTCACCGGCATACGTCGTCTACAAGGTCGGAGGCGATCCTGGCGATTGCCAATTCCTGTATGAGCCGCCTAAAGAGATCCCACGTGGATACGTGTGCACATACGTGCCGGACTGCAATAATTGGGCGCACACGAACCAGATTGCAGCAGGAGGGATGTCTGAAGCAGATGCCGATAAACAGGCGTGGCTAGCTAAATATGCCACCGGAACGAGTCATGAAAGCTCAGCCCCTGCAGCTCATACCATGGAACAAATCGGCACAATCTTGAGAGACCAGTTCGGCATCCTCGCCGAAGAGGAGAACAATCGGCTATTCCAAGCCGTACCCCAATGAATATGATTTGATTCCGCTGCCACCCAAGTATCGGCTCCCTGAGTTCTCAAAATTCAATGGATCAGAAGGGGCTAGCTCAATTGAGCATGTAAGCCGATATTTGGCGCAGTTAGGCATGATTTCAGCTTCAGACCCATTACGCGTGAGGTTTTTTGCGCAATCTCTTACAGGACCAGCTTTTGGGTGGTACACCTCATTGCCACTAGATTCAGTCCGGACATGGAAGCAAATGGAAGAGCAGTTTCATGTTCAATATCACTCAGAAGCTACCGAGGCTGGCATTGCCGATCTGGCACAGGTGCGGCAGAAGCGAGGAGAAACGGTGTCGGAATACATTCAGCGTTTCAGGACTGTTAAGAACCGATGTTATTCGGCTCGTTTAACTGAGAAAGAAGCAGTCGATCTGGCAGTGTTGGGCCTCACAGCGCCGATCAAGGATCTGGCCTTCCAAGTAGAATACAATTCACTAGCGCACATGGTTCAGAAATTAACATTGTATGAGCAGCGCCACCCAGAATTGTACCAAGACAAGTTCAAACGCCCGATAGGCCTGGTCGAGACGGAAGAAGTTGAGGACTTTGCAGAAGACCAGGAGGTAGCCGTGGCTGAATGGGCTCGGGGGGCAGCTCCCGTGTCCTGCAAATGGGTGAAACAACAAGGGCCTGCAAAAGGGTTTGACTTTGATATAAGCAAAGCTGAGCATATATTCGATTTATTGCTGAAGGAAAAACAGCTGAAGTTACCCGAAGGCCATAAAATTCCTACGGCGCAAGAAATGAACGGGAGACCGTACTGCAAGTGGCATCACTCGTTCACCCATATCACCAATGACTGCAAAGTGTTGCGTCGGTAGATCCAAACGGCGATAGAACAAGGCCGTTTGATCCTTGGTCAGTTTTCCATGAAAGTAGACACGCACCCGTTTCCTGGCGTCAACATGGTGGAACACAATCACTCCACGAGGCGTCAGCTGGATTTCTCATTCGAGGTTAACATGGCAGGGCCTGTATACCACCATGGCAGGGATAAAGAAGAAATCTGTCCCTCCCGTGGCAAGGAAAAGGAGGAGGCCGGCCCACGTGACCGGCCCCGAGATGATGACAGACGGTACATCACCGAGGAACAAGTGAGAAACGTGCGGTATCAACGACCGCTCTTCGCGCATCTCCTTAACAAGTATGAGCATCAGTACGACCGGCGCCGGCGGTACGACGTAGATGACGAAGGATATCGTCGGTCTGATGTTGACATCAGAAAATATCGTCGGTATGATAGAAACGACGAAAGATATGAGCACTGCGCTAAGGAGAGGTCAAGAGAGCAGGAAGACATGGACAGACACTGGGATTGTCCTTTCTTTAAGCACTGCTGGGACTCAGGAATGAGCCGATTGCCTACAATCGACAACTGCCCAAAGTGTAGACAGCAGAAGAAGGGCACAAGTGAGGTTTCAGTGTTCGAGCGTCTAGGACCTCTCCCATCTCAGAACAAACAAGCTGAGTCATCTCGAGTGGAAGACTTCGAGGAGTCAGAAGATGAAGAAGAAGATAGATACCACCGGCCAAGGTGGTGCCCTGATGGACTCAGTCACTCCCAAAAGCGTAGGGTTCAGAGGCTACGTAACTTGGAGGAAGCCGAGGCGCAGTACCTGTACACGTTGAGGAAAGCGCGGCCTGATCTGGCCGTGAAAATTCAGCAAACTTTGGAGGCGGAGAATCATCCACCGAAGAAAGAATGGCGCCCCAAACAAGTAAAAGCCGATGCGACTGCATCGGCTGGCACAAACATGGTGTTCATACTGCCGTCGGAGTTTTGCGCTTCAAGAACTGAAGAAGTGCCAGTAGCATAGTTTGACTGCGGCCCACGGCCAGTTATCTTTGAAAAGCCACGAGAGAAGAGCTACAGACATTTGAAGGCCCTGTACCTAAAAGGTTATATCAATGGGCAGCCTGTCGACAAGATGTTGGTTGACACGGGAGCGGCAGTCAATATAATGCCATACTCCATGCTACGGCGTTTGGGACGCTCTAACGCAGATCTGATCAAAACCAACGTCACATTAAGCGACTTCAACGGCCAAGCATCAGAAACGCAAGGCGTTCTGAACGTGGATCTAACCGTGGGCCAAAAAACCATCCCTACATCATTCTTCATCGTCGACAGCAAAAGCACATACGCTGTCCTGCTAGGGAGGGATTGGATTCACGCCAACTGCTGCATTCCATCCACAATGCACCAATGCCTGATACAGTGGGATGGAGATGAAGTGGAGGTCGTTCACGCAGATGACTCGATCGAGATCTCCATAGCTGGCATGAATATTTGGGACGCAGACGGCCAAGAGCCGATCTCTGGAGTGAGTTTGGACGGCTGCGAGCGCATCGAAGCTTCAAAAAACGGGGTGAGGCTGGTCTTATCCACCGACCTGACAGAGTAACAAGAGCAAAACCCATGGACGTACGTGGCAAGGCCGAACCCTGCGATCGGCCCCAAAAAATAAAAAGCAATGATCTCACCTCAAGCATGTCACATAGTCATAGTAGAACACAAATAAGTTGTAAACCCTCATTGAGCAATGCAATGGAAAAGGAGGCCGATTCCAGTAATCGGCCCAAATTATCCTCACCATACGTTCTGCCTGTGTTCAGCATCGATCTAGCAGGCGACGGAAAGCTAGGATATGGGTTTACATCGGCCGATGAGCTAGAAGAGATTGACATTGGTCCCGGGGATAAGCCACGACCAACATTTATCAGCAAAAAGTTAGATCCGCATCCGAGGGGCCCGATGATAGCTTTGTTGAAAGAATACCCGGATTGCTTTGCACGGGATTACACAGAGATGCCCGGGTTAGACAGAGCATCATTGAGCATCGGCTCCCTCTGAAGAAAGGATTTCGGCCGTTCCAGCAGCGAGCACGACAGATGAAGGCCGAAATTTTAGAAGAAGTCAAGAAAGAGATCGAGAAAATGTTGAACGCTGGGTTCATCAGGCCATGCAGGTATGCTGAGTGGATTTCTAGTATCGTACCTGTAGAGAAAAAGGACGGCCGATGGCGTGTCACCATAGATTTTCGGGATCTCAATAGAGCCACTCCAAAGGATGAGTACCCAATGCCGGTAGCAGAGATGTTGATCAATGCAGCTGCTGGTCATAAGGTTTTAAGTTTCATGGATGGCAATGCCGGTTACAACCAAATTTTTATGGCTCCAGAAGATATACACAAGACTGCATTCAGAGTACCAGGCTCGGTGGGCTTGTTTGAATATGTAGTCATGACATTTGGACTGAAAAGTGCCGGCGCAACATACCAAAGAGCCATGAATTACATCTTTCATGATCTGATTGGCAAGTTGGTGGAGATTTACAATGATGACGTGGTAGTCAAGTCTGTTTCAGTGGAAGGACACTTGGAGGATTTGCGACACGTCCTGGACCGGACTAGAAAATTCGGACTAAGAATGAATCCAAAGAAGTGTGCTTTTGGTGTGACGGCCGGTCAATTCTTGGGTTTCTTGGTTCATGAACGCGGAATTGAGATCGGCCTCAAAAGTCAAGAGGCAGTGCGAACAATGAAGCCGCCTACCACGAAGAAAGAACTCCAGTGTCTTATCGGCAAAATCAACTTCGTCAGAAGGTTCATCTCCAATCTGTCTGGGCGAATCGAGCCGTTCATGGCATTGGTAAAAATTAAGTCTGATGAGGAGTTTCGCTGGGGGGCAGAGCAACAGCGAGCGTTTGACGAGATTAAAGAGTATCTAACGAAGCCACCTGTGTTGGTTCCGCCCCAGCAAGACAGACCATTCTATATTTACTTGTCGGTAGCTGACACTTCCATCGCCTCAGTGGTGGTGCAAGTTCATGATGGTCTGGAGAAAGTCGTTTTCTACCTCAGCAGAAGGATGTTGGATGCAGAAACTAGGTACCCCAAGATCGAGAAGTTGTGCCTCTGCCTATTTTTTACCTGCACCAAGCTTCACCACATCTTGCTGTCAGCGGAAATTGTCGTCATATGCAAATTAGATGTCATCAAACATATGCTGTCGGCTCCTGTGCTGAAAGGCCGACTCGGTAAGTGGATGTTTGCATTATCGGAATTTGATATCCGGTATCAGCCTGCGAAAGCAGTCAAGGGACCAGCGTTGGCCGATCTTATTGCTGAACGAATCAACACTGATATAGCAGCACTGTCTGTGCGAGCATGGGCCATGTTTTTCGATGGATCGGTTTGTGATGAGGGTTGCGGCATCGGCATTCTACTCGTGTCGCCCCGGGGGCCAACATATTCCTTCTCCATCGAAGCTACCTACCCCTTGCACCAACAATGTCGCCGAGTATGAAGCAATACGCAAGGGAATGGAGTTGCTATTGGAAGCCGGGGCGAAGCAGTGGAACTTTTTGGAGACTCCAAATTGGTGATTTCCCAACTCACGGAGGAATACAGATGTGAGAGCGAGTCGCTCTTCCCATTATGGATGCAATGCCGTGAGCTGATGGCACAATTTAGGTACATAAACTTCAATTGGATCCCGAGGTCGCAGAATACCGAGGCAAACGATCTCGCACAGATGGCGTCAGGATACAAGGACGTAGCAGATGGAGTCGATGTTCAGGTACAGTTCCTGGAACCGGATGATTGGAGAGCCGATATCTTCAATTACTTGAAAGATCCGGCTCGGGGGGCACCTAAACGGATAAGGTACAAGGCCATGAAGTATGTCCTTATTGGGGATGACATGTTCTACAGGACTTTGGAAGGGTTACTCCTCAAATGTTTGGGACCAGCCGAGTCAAATCAGCTCTTACACGAGGTACACGAAGGCGCCTGCGGAACTCACCAATCGGCTCATAAGATGAAATGGTTGATCAGGCGATCGGGGTTTTATTGGCCCACCATGCTTGAGGATTATTTTAAGTACTATAAAGGGTGTCAAGCATGTCAGAAGTTTGGGAGCATTTAGATGGTACCCGCATCAGCACTGAACCCCATCATCAAGCCTTGGCCATTTCGAGGTTGGGGCATGGATATGATCGGCAAAATCAATCCTCCATCGAGCAAAGGCCATGTGTGGGTTCTGGCCATTACAGATTATTTCACTAAATGGGTGGAGGCCGTCCCTATGAAGTCAGTGGCATCGAAAGATGTTATCAATTTCGTGAAAGAACATGTCATTCATAGATTCGGGATTCCCCAGACTATCACGACCGATGGAGGTTCGGTCTTCGTGTCTCACGAGATGCGAAAGTTCTGCGAGGACATGGGAATCAAGTTGATCCGATCGTCTCCATACTATGCACAAGCAAATGGGCAAGCTGAAGCGTCCAACAAGAGCCTTATCAAGCTGATTAAGAGGAAAATCGACGAGTACCCTAGACGGTGGCACGAGGTATTGTCAGAGGCGTTGTGGGCTTATCGCATGTCATGCCATGGAGCGATAAAAACCTCGCCATACCATTTGGTCTATGGACAAGAAGCTGTATTGCCCTGGGAAATCACGGCTGGGTCGAGACGGACTACGTTTCAGAATGATTTAACAACTGAAGAATATGCAGTCCTGATGAGTGATAGCATTGAGGATGTAACGGAACTTAGACTATGGTCGCTTGAGAAAATTAAAGAGAACAAAGCCAAGGTAGCTCGCGCATATAATAAGAAGGTGAGACCAAAGGAGTTCCACGTTGGTGATCTGGTATGGGAAGCTGTATTGCCATTGGGGACTAAGGATCCAGCGTATGGTAAATGGTCTCCAAATTGGCACGGGCCGTACAGGGTCGACCAAGTTTTGAAGGGTAACGCGTACATGCTCAAGGAGCTGAGCGGCGTGAAGTTCCCAGTGGCTGTCAATGGTCAGCATCTCAAGAAATATTTCCCAAGTATGTGGGATGATGGACAGTGAAATATGGGGGCCGATACATGAAATCGGCCAGTAAAAAAATATATATACAAAGCAACAAGACGCAAAGCACAGCCGATGCACAGACATCGACTTTAGATTAAAAAGCCGATGCGCAGCCATCGACTCTAGAGGTACAAACTATTACATGATCCGTCTCGGGCTCTGTTGAAGGAGTGCCTCGCAGGCACGGAGGGTGTCAGCACGAACACGATCTACTTCGGCGATTTCGGCCTCGTCATCTTCATCCTCGCCCGTCGCTTGCTGTTTGTTCAAAGGCACGTATTTCTGCGACAGGTGCAGGAACTAGCTTTTTCCTGGAAGCCGATAGTGGCAAATTTGGCTGGTTCTGTGCCTATGAAGAAAGGAGTTAGTAAGTGCAAGCATGTTTGCAGAAGCCCATAAGGATAGGTGAAATCGGTCAAGATATGGATCAACATACGTGCAAGCTTTCTTGACCTAGAGAAGGACTCCGGCGCTTCGAAGTTTTCCTGGCGGCTACCTTCCTCACCGTCGTTCTCGCCTTAGTTGGGGCTCGGGGAGCAGCTGGCCCGGAAGATACTTTGCTCTTGGAAGCCGATTTTGGTGAAATCGGCTGGCTCTGCATTACGACATTTTTCAAGGGTGGCAAGCTTTTGCAGGCGAGGGTCACAGGTTACCAATTGAATTTGGGGAATGTCTGATTGGATCTGTCTAAATCGGTAACTGAATCTGGCCTTATTGGCGCCTTTTGGTAAAAGACCGATGCGTTGCCATCGGCTCTTTGTGCGTTGACTTACTTGAACAATCGGCAAAATCAAACATGGAAGCCTTCTTCATTGATTAAAAGGGGGATTTTTTTACAATAAGAGCCGATTGCTCTCAAAAGGATGATCTGCTGCCTAATGCAGTACTACTACTAGCCCTACTCTAGTAGTCCCTAATCTAGGGGCCGTCGATGCCCTCGTCGTCGCCATCCTCGCCGCTATCAGCACTTCTGCCGGTGATGTCGTCGTCGCTGCTGCTGAAGCCCCCGGCAGGGGCTTCTTCTTCTTCGTCGTCATCGTCCTCCGACCCGGCGCGGAAGCGCTTCGCCGGCGGGTATTCATCAGAGGAGGTGTCGTCCTCCGCCTCGTCCTCTTCGTCGGAGGAGAAGTCCCCGTCCCAGGAGAAGAGGTCGTCGTCGCTCTCCTCCTCTAACTCCCCGTCCACGAGGAACTGGAGGTTATCCTCCCCGTCGGTCAAGGATCCGTCATCCTCTGACTCGACGGAGGAGTCCCAATCCCTCTCGTCCCACCACTCTGGGGCGCGGGCATTGTACGCCACTATTGGGTCGTACTCCGGCGCCGGCTCGCTGGAGGAGGAAGATTGGAAGGAAAGGCCCGAAGAGGCAGAGGAGGAATCCATGGCAGAGGAAGGGTTTTTTTTCGAGTGCTAATGCAGAGGAAGAGGATGAGGAAGCGAACTGCTCGGATGCGGTTAAATAAAGGGGATAAAGCAAAAGATGATTCAATGCTGTGGCAGTTTCGAGGATGCGGTGCCAAAACTGTCAAATCGTGCAGTACAGAGAAGTTGAGAAGGCAAGGCATCATGATGAAAGGGCACTGTAACGGTTCTGCTCTGCAACGCGTGACCCGATGGAGGAAAACAGAGTGGTTTTGGAATTATTATTGCCAAAACCAGGGGGCATGTGTTATCACCAGATTTTAGCCAAATCAGAAGATGGGCCGCGATTGAGATGGGCTTGGAAGATATACACATGAAGTGTTTATGAAGCGGCCTCGTGCGAGAGTTTGGGCTAGATTGCCCGTGTATCTGTACATTATGGTAGATCGCATTTTAGTTTAGAATTAAGAGATAGAGTTTGGTTCGTACACAGTTAGGTTTATTCCAAAGATAGAAAGTCTACGGACTATAAATATGTATCTAGGGTTATTGAGAAAGGAGGACGATCACGTTCACAACAAACACAATCTAGGCGCATCGCCACCCCTTGTTTCGAGGGTTTCTTCCGGTAAGCGTCATGCTGCCTAGATCGCATCTTGCGATCTAGGCGATATCGCTTATTCGTTGTCCGGTGTTGCTCGTATCGAAGCCTTGTTGATGGCGAGTAATACCGTTTATCATAGATGTTTTGGGGCTTACATCGATGCTTTTCTGATATGTTTGCTTAGTTATGCTGCCCCTCAATATCTAGCTGCCTTTACACCTATCTTGGGTGTAAGGGCAGCATCTTGCTTCATCTTTATTTAGTATATCTGATCTGTTATGGTTGTTCCTTGTTATTCAAGGTTTAGTTTGATATCTGCATGGTTAGGCCTTGCAAACGGGTTGAATGATCCAGTAGTGCGTAAGGTATGGTTTGCCGATCCAAGAAGGGATGTTCCTGGAATCGACTCCATGTTGGTTTTTAGGCCTCCTCTAGGACTAGTTTTCTGTTATCTTTCGTATCCGCTGTGCTCAACTACGTGTAGGACGTTCCGGTTATGCGGTGAAAGCCCTAAACTGTCGTAGATCGATTTAACTTGGTATTGATAAAGCAGGATCCCCATGTTATCATAGATCCAATATGAACCATGGGTTAATCGGCTCTTTGAGCCGATTCACAGGGTAACCTGAGAGCCGATCGAGGCTCATTTAATGTTTACATGTCTGCCATGCATGAAACTAATCGAAGCAATCCAACACCTTCCTGACCAGGTATAGGTCAGGTGGCACGCCCTTGCAACCGCCAGGACGTGTGCCGGAGCATTGCGGGCCATCGCCCGAGGGACCAGGGCCCACCAACAGTCCTGGGAGCCTCCCGGCTCTCCGTGTTGCTCGTCGCTGCTCGCCGGTGGGTTTTGGCAGGCAACAGCTGGATGATTTCTTGACCCTCGTCGGTAAGGCGGGCTTAACCACCTACATGGGAGATGAGAGGGAGCAATACCACATGCTCACTAAAATCTTTGTGGAGAGCTTCAAGTTCAACAACAAGCACTATCACCCGACAGTTGCATTCAGGATCTATGGTAATCCTATTAAACAATGAATCTCTTCGAGTCTTAGTGCAGAATTGCCAAACTGAGAAGCTGAAGCTGAAGGAGATCTTTAAGGATCGCAGGAACGGACCATCACCATCATCACCGAAGGAGTAATTCATCATCGGTATTGGCATCCCCTTGGTTTGTTCCAAGCTTGGGGGAGTGCCGCGGTATCACATCATCACTATCTTTTACCTTTTTATTATCAAGTAGTGTCATATCATGAGTAGGGAAGTTATCATATAAGATGTGTTGCGGTATGGAAGTATCTCTCTTTAGTTGGTTATCTATGTATCCCTTGGTGTGAGTTATCGTTATGGAATATTAATGAGAAGTTTTATCATTTACATATTGCACATCTTATTTTAGCTTGCAATCTCTATTATGTGGTTGATCTTGTTGTTAGTATTGGTATCACTTTGGGAGCATTGATTAAATCTATTTGGTTTTGGCAAACTTAGCATTGGTCAATAGCAACAACACTTTGAGTTTAAGTAGAGAACAAATACATGTAGATATGTTGTTTCATTATCTTTCTTTCTTGTTAGCTATGAGCTTAGTATTCTGAAGTTAAAATTGTTTGTGCTTACAAGGAAGATGCATGATTGTTCCTATCACATGTATATTTGTTTGTTTCCCTCAACTCTTATGCTTGCTAATCAACCTTGCTAACCAAAGACCTGTACCGAGAGGGAATGCTTCTCGTGCATCCAAACCCTTAGACCAAACCTATGCCATCAGTGTCCACCATAACTACCTATTATGTGGTATTTTGCGCCATTCCAAGTAAATACTTCATGTGCTACCTTTAAACTATTCAAAAATTATTACCTCTTATTTGTGTCAATGTTTTATAGCTCATGAGGAAGTATGTGGTGTTTATCTTTCAATCTTGTTGGGCAGCTTTCACTAATGGACTAGTGGCTTCATCCACTTATCCTATAATTTTGCAAAAAGAGTCGGCAACGGGGTTCCCAACCCCAATTAATTAACTCTCATTAATAATCCTCTTCACATGTTTTGCTCTGATTCATCAGTAAGCAACTTAATTTTGCAATAGACACTCCTCCATGGTATGTGAAATGTTGGAAGGCACCCGAGGATTTGGTTAGCCATGGCTTGAGAAAGCAAAGGTTGGGAGGAGTGTCATCCTTAAATAAACTAAAGTACATGTGTAAACAAAAGAGAAGGGGGATGATCTACCTTGCTGGTAGAGATAACGTCCTTCATGGGAGCCGCTCTTTGGAGGTCTATTTGGCAAGGGGGTTAGAGTACCCATTACCATTCGTTGACAACAACAAACACCTCTCAAAACTTTACTTTTATGCTCTCTATATGATTTCAAAACTTAAAAGCTCTAGCACATGATTTAATCCCTGCTTCCCTCTGCGAAGGGCCTATCTTTTACTTTATGTTGAGTCAGTAAACCTATTTCCCTCCATCTTAAGCAAGCAATTGAGTTGTTGTGATCCAACCATCTATATTGTGATCTACTTAATCATGCCTTTTATTCTTCCTTGTTTAAGTACAAGTTTTATCTGAATGAATATAGCTTTGAAAGTTATCAATGATTATGAGGAGATTACTATGATTGAGTATGCAAGTTTATTATAAGCTTTAATATGAGAGCGCTGCTCAATAGATAAGTATAATCTGTTAACTGTTCTCTGACCAAGAACAAAGTTTGCCAACACCAATTATGATTTCCTATGCACCTTTATTTGTGATTACCTTCTACTTGTTTCAAGTTGAATTATATGAGGAAGTTGTTCACTAGAATGTCTTGTGTGAATGAATGTGATGCTTCTTGTCCGTATTTTATTTATCGACTCTTCACTCCATAAACATGTGGTCCTGTTTACCGAGTTCAGTTTCGCTTGGGGACAAGCGAAGTCTAAGCTTGGGGGGAGTTGATACGTCCATTTTGCATCACTATTTTATATCATAATTTGCTGTTATTCATTGATATATTTCATATTTGGAGATGATACTTATGTTATTTCATCTATTTTGCATGTTTCATGATTATTGGAGGATCGCGCACCGGAGTCAGGATTCTGCTGGAAAAAGCGCCGTCGAAATGCAATATTTTGGAAGATCAACAATTGACGGAAATTATATGAAAAATCCTATTTTTCCAGAAGACGAAGGGAGCCAGAAGGGGGAGCCGAGGAGGGCCGCCATGGGCCCACCTCATAGGCCGGCGCGGGCCAAGGCCTGGCCGCGCCGCCTTGTGAGGAGGGGCCCCACAGCCCCCTCTGGCCTCCTCTCCTTCGCGTATTTCTTCGTCCCGAAAACCTAAGCACATTGGGTTAGTCGAAGTCGCCAGAAATCATCCAGTACGCCGCCACCGTCGCGAAACTCCGTCTCGGGACCAGAAACTCCGTTCTGGCACTCCGTCGGGACGGGGAATTGGAGGAGATCATCGCCATCATCACCACCGACGCCTCTCCATCAACCAGCCATGTTTCCCCCATCCATGTGTGAGTAATTCCCCCGCTGTAGGCTGAAGGGGATGGTAGGGATTGGATGAGATTGGTCATGTAATAGCATAAGATTGTTAGGGCATAGTGCCTAGTGTCCGTAATTGGTACTTTTATGATATTGTTGCAACTTGTTATGCTTAATGCTTGTCACTAGGGCCCGAGTGCCATGATCTCAGATCTGAACATGTTATTGTTTCATGATGATATGCATTGTTTTATGATCTTACCTGCAAGTTGTATACACGTATCGTTGTCCGGAACCCGAGGCCCCAAAGTGACAAAAATTGGGACAACCGGAGGGGAAGGCGGTGATATGAGGATCACATGTGTTCACGGAGTGTTAATGCTTTGCTCTGGTGCTCTATTAAAAGGAGTACCTTAATTTCCGATAGATTCCCTAGAGGCCGGATCGCCACCGTGCTGGTAGGACAAAAGATGTTGTGCAAGTTTCTCATTGCGAGCACGTACGACTATATATGGAACACATGCCTATTGATTGATTAGTACTTGGATACTGTTTTATTACTATCTGCAAATGCTCTATCTTGATTGTTACATGAGTTTCTCTCATCCATGCAACGGCCGTCATCCATCTCTGTGCCTACAGTATTTTAATCCTGCTGTTTACTATAATCACTACTGTTGTCTTTGTTACTCTGCTGCTGTTATTTCACTACTGCTACTGCTATAAAACTGTTACTACTGATAAACTCTTGCGAGCAAGTCTGTTTCCAGGTGCAGCTGAATTGACAACTCCGCTGTTATCACACGCCTATACTTGTGGGTCATCACACGCCCGCGTGCAACTGTTGCACGCGTGAAGAAGCGCGGGAGACAACGCGTTGTCTTGGTCCTCGCTCCCCACTTTCCCTCACCGGTTCATTCCTTCTCTCTCCCCATTTACTCCTGGCACAGACAGCACCGCCCCTGTCCCATCTCCTCCTTCGCCTCATCCTCGCCATCCTCTCCAGCGCCGATGGATCCAGTCGTACGGCCGATGGCCACCAGGTCCAACGAGGCGCTCCTGCGCCTCATCCGCGAGTACGAGGCCGGAGGCGGCGAATCGGCGGTGCAGATCGATGCCAGCCACGTGCCGGTGTTGAATCGACCATCGCCGTTTGCGAGCACGAGGCCGGCCGGCGTCGCAACCCGGAGCGCCGCCGTCCTAGATCTTCAAGCCACCGGGATTCGACCGGCGGATCCGTCGGGGACGGGGTTTTTTGCCCCTCCCCACTAGGGTTTCCGACGGCGAGGGCAGCCGCAATGGCGGCCGGGGCACCGGGCTCCAGCAGGGAGATGGAGCCCCCGTCGGGGTTCGCGACGACCCCAATGCACGTGGAGATACCATGGGGCATGCTGCGTCTGCCTGCCCCTATGGCGCGCCTCCCGTCGCGCCGCCGCCGGGGTTCAGCCGACCTCGTGCTCGGCGGCAGACGACAGCACCATCGGCGCCCCTCTTCCCGACCGCTGCACCGCCACCGTCGCTGAGGACCTACGCTCCGGCTCCGCCTCTTCCTCCACCCGGATTTGGAGTGCGGCCTCCTCGAGGACCAACCGGCGCCTGCGCGCGTCTTGTTCCTCCTTAGAGTGGGCTGCTGTCGCTCCACCCAATCGTAAGTACCTTCAGTCAACTCCTTGTAGCTTGTTTACATCGACTAGATGACATTGTAGATGTGAATGTAGATAGGATTCATGGAAATGTGCATGCATGTTGTTGACAGTGCTTATGCTTGCCATGCCAAGCTCAAGCACAATCATGGACTTGACAATGTCAAGTCCATGACAGTGCTTGAGCTTGGCATTGCCATTGTCCATGACATTGCTTGAGCTTGGCAATGCCAAGCTCAAGCACCTGACAATGCCAAGCTCAAGCACCATGACAGTGTTTGTGCTTGGCATTGGCACAATGTCGAGTCCATGACACTTCTTATTCAAGACATTGCTTCTGCTTGGTAATGGCATTGCTTGGTTGTGCTTGTGCTTGTGCAAGTCCATGCTTCTGCTTGTCCATGTCATTGCTTGCTTGAGCTTGGAATTGCTTGCTTGTGCTTGTGCAAGTCCATGCTTCTGCTTGTCCATGCCATTGCTTGCTTGAGTTTGACATTGCTTCCTTGTGCTTCTGCAGGGCCCTTCCTCTAACTGTTCTCGGACGGGTCCATACTGGACGCTATCGACTTTTGACTTGGGTAGTCTGCCCCCAGGTTTAGGCAAGCGTCTTACCACTCTGACGCTAGATTACGAACTGTTAAGTACTCTGTTCGTTGTGTATAAGTGTTTGCTCTGCTTATGATCATGTTTGAGCTGTTTGTGTGCCATTATATGATGGTAAGGTCACCATATTTGAATGTGGTGTGGAGAAGCTGTTGTCAGGGTGCCCAAAATGGCAACCAAACACATGTGTTGTGGCTGAACAGAGATGGAATGCTGTCTCCAGGCATCCAAACAATGTGCACTTATGTTCGGGCCGGTGCAGCACATGCTACCAAGCGATGGGCCAAAAGTGGCCTGTGGCCCGTTCGCGACGCGCAGGGGCGCCCACCTCACTGCGCCAGGCATGCAGGATTTCGACCCAACCAACCAAACGCGCCATAGATAAATCGAGGTCATTCCACATAAAACTTATTCATGCGAGTATCCAATATTTTCACGATATTTAATGGATAACTTGTGCAACAATAGATAAATATCGTAGCAACATAAAAAATCATTTGCGCACCTACAAAACCATTAGAACAAATGCCCCTTGCATGCAACAAATAATACACATGCTTGGAATATATCGAAACAACTTCTGAAATATTAGAAAAAGCTACACGATTGTTAACCCCCTGCCATCAACAATTGGCGGAATGACCTCGCGACCTCCGGCTAGTTGGAGCCCAATCCTCTATTTTGAGCTTCAAAGAGATGTCAATGATCCATGGAGGAGAGCTCCATAACTTATACCATGATGGATGATGATAAAAACAAATCAACATGAGGAATCGAAAGGCATCAAGCTCCGGTAGAGGAGGAGATGACAAAAGGTGTCGTTGCCTAATCGACGGTACCTCGGAGGAGGGATCCTCACGAGGGGGAGAAGAAGTAGGGGCCATAGGGCGGAGTGCACACGGGACGGTGGTACGCGAGTTACCCAGCTTCGGAACACCTGCACGATGACAGGGCCTACCGCCGCTTGTCCGGAATTATCCGGGCGCTTTCGCGTTGTTACAATGAGTTGTGGTTGTGCCTCTAGGGCTCCCGGGATCCGGCTTATAAAGGCGCACGGATCTAGGGTTTACATGGAGAGTCCTAGCCGGATTACGTATTGCCTAACTACGGTACAATATCTTGCCGTGCACGTCACGGATCCGCCTTCCATATACGTCGTACCGGATCCGGGTCCCTCATGGGCCTCCATGGATCCGGGTTACTTCTATGTCGGTACGGATCCGGCCTCGCCGATCCCGGGCTGGACTTCTCCCTTCATGATCAACAAGAATCGGGCCGCCCGATGGGCCACATGCCTCATCACCGTCTCGTGGGCCACCCGGGCTTGCCGGATCTAGGCACCGTCGATGGTACACCCATGAAGTATACCCACAACAAGTAGCCCCCGCAGTTCTCCGAGTTTCGCCTGCAGCTTCCGCCTTGCCGGTCCAACACGATCTCCGGCAAACGTTGGTAACGCGGAGAAACTTGAAGAGCTCCAACTTTGCATTTTCTTCTTTTTCCCAACTTATAGCCGGAAAATGCTCCCATCCCGGGGACTTCATCCATCGACGTTCCAAAGAACATTTCCGGGTTACTGCCCGTTCGAATGAGAGACAACTTATCTTCACAAAATTACCCGGAATCTTAAAGACTCAAACGGCTTCGGAAATCCTTCATCTTCAGATCACACTCAACAACGGAAGTTCCTTATTTCCCGCGCACAACTTCCTCATTTCCCGCGCTAAATCTTCGCAGATGCAAATCTTCAGCCGGAATTTTCGGGAGCGCGCAATCAAATCACCTCCACGTCGTTTTACCGCATTTGACCTAAACACGTGTCAACAATCCAACGGTGTGACCGTTCAGCTTTCCACCGTCGGATCCGGATCCCGAATCTCCGAGCGCGGCCTATAAATACCCCGCGGCCCGGTAAAAATTCATTCTTTCACCCCTTCTCACCACATCATCTTCCTCCTCGCGCCGCCGCCGCCGCATCTCAACTCCGGCGACCCTCGCCACAGCCGAACTTCGCGCGCCGCCGAACCAAGGCTCCCCTTGCACCAAGATCCTCACGGTTGAACGAGAAACTCGCTCCGCCGCCGATTCGTGGTCACGCGGGTTGATTTCCTCCAAGTTCGGCGACCTCTCTTCCGCCGGAGCTCCGTCGAGCCACCGCGCCATTAGCGGTAAGTTTGCCGGCCTTGTAGAAGACAACCTAGTGTAGAGGTTAGGCTTAGTGATCCGGGTACTTAAATATTTTGTATGGGTGCAGCCGGAAGCATGCCACTCGAATCTTCACTTTGCACTGGTAGCTCTTCGAGTAGCCCGGATCCCAATCGGATAGAACCCATATGCCCGGATCCTATATCATTCCTACCACCATATGTTTCCGACATCGACTAGCTCAACCTTTTTCCGCATCTTCCAAAGACCGCTCCAAGCCGGATTCCTACCCTCCAAGAGCTCCGAGAAGAACTCGAAGGGCAAGCTCTGATGGCCGCCAAAGTGCAAGAGGTGGAAAACAAGAAGGCGTCCAAGGCCCGGATCCGCGAAGGAGAACGTGGTCAATGGTGGCCTTGCGAGACCACCGACGTGGAGCTTAGAGAGCTCCGTAACGAAGGAATGATCTCCTCTCATTGGAGTTTCACGCGTGATTCCGTCGTCCCCAAGCCGGAAGCCGGAGAAGTTGTTATGACTAAGGCTTGGGTGGAACGCGGACTTTCACTCCCCTGTTCGGAATTTTTCCTCTCCATCCTCAGCACTTACGGGCTCCAGCCACACAACATTTGCCCGAACTCTTATCTTCTTTTGTCCAACTTCGTGACTCTCTGCGAAGGACATCTTGGGATCCGGCCATACGTCAAGTTGTGGCAGTTCTTTTTCCGAGTGAAGAAAGAAACCAAGGAGAAAGCTATGGTGAACTGCGGCAAGCATGACTTTTATGCTCCGCCCTAGTCGCATGTACCCTCCTCATGACTCACACGAATCCGTCCGGTACCGGAACGCCGGATGGTTTTATGAGAAGAATGCTTCAGCTCCGAAGGTCCACGAAGGCCTCCCCGGCTCGTCAACGAGCCTCCCGAAGAGCTTGCGAGCTGGAGCTTCGTTCCTTCGCTCGCCCGAACCCCACTCCGGAGAAGGCTGCGCGGAGAATCTCTTGGCTAGTCCACGACGGACTAACCGGAGCCCAGCTCACACTCAGCCTGGTTTTCTCGGAGAATCCAGCCTCTCGCGCTATAACGCGCGCCTGATGTGCGCCTATACCGGGGCGGATGATCTTCTCCGAGTAACCCGCCACGACCTTCCGGCCGATTCTCTGAAGAGAAGGATCAAGACGCTGGTGAAGATTCCGAGGGGCCAACAGGTCCCGGAATTGACCAAAGACATTTTTACAAACGATCAGTGTCCTCCGGTAAGCTCTGTTCCTTTTAGTGCTTCAAACTTCATAAGTATTTAGATGTTTTAACTTAGCTTTTATCCATCCTCCTTCCAGCTCAATGCTTTGGCGGAGGAAGACTTTCGCGCCATTCTCCGCGTCCCCGTCACCGAAGACACGGCGGAGGAGGTTCCGGACGACGACGAGGAGGAAGAGGAACAAGCGCCCGCAAGGCGGCCCTCGACCTACAAAGCGTCCCCGCGCCAAGGCTTCCGGCTCTGAAGCCGGAGCTAGCGGCGAGGCCTCCGCCAAGAAGCCGAAGACGGTAAAACCACCTCCGCTAGACTCAAGAAAAGCGGAGCGTGCACGCATAAGGATGCTTTCGACGGCCGGCCAAGGCACGCGCCCCATCATCCCCGGCGCCCCGTAAGTTTCCGAGTCATGACGCGATTTTAACTTGACGAAATTATCTCTTGTCTAAACCCTTTCACTTGTTTGCAGGAACCCGAAACCCGCCGCCACGCGGACCGCCACCAGAGCCCATTACCAAATACATGAAGAAATCTCCGGCAGCCGGTCCAGCCTACTCCGGCTCCGCCAAGTGCTTCTCACCCCACTCCTCAGCCATCTCCTCCTCAGGCTGACCCGTCTCCCCCTCCCGCCACCAACACTCCACCGGAAATTATTCCGGTCAGCAGCGACAAGGTAAGTGGAGAAGATCCCAAGGCCAAAGGCCCTGCAGGAGAACAAGGCCAAGGAGGGGCTGAAGTCACTTCTTCTGAGAAGGCCGGAGATGGCGCTGGCGACATCGTCGTTTTTCCGAAGAACTTCGGAGATCCGGCTGACATCACTTCCACCCCCAAAGCGTATGCTACCAAGTTCTTCAACAAGCTGTCCGAGGCGGAGAAATGGGAGCTTGAACAAGACCTGCTCAACGCCATGCCGAACAATGCCTCGGGGGAAGCCTCGATTCCGTGACGTCGGAAATCCAGGACTTCAAGAAAAATGTTGGCCAGCTCCGCGACCAACTCATCTCGCAAGCAAAAGGTACTCCCCAAGAGCCCCCAAGCATGTAAGCGGAAACCGAAAAAATAGTTAGCGCTTAGATGCTTAGAGAAAGATTACTTCCGGGAAAGTTTTTTAGAATGAACCAAGAGGCCCCCAAGCATCATGGCGGAAAGGTTCCAGCATTGATGCTTTAAGAGAAACCACTTTTATTGGCGGAATTTTTACTCCCGCACCGTTTAACTTTTTCGAGAACCAGCAGGCGCTGCACTATGAGCTGCATAAGAACATTGCCTTGCAGCGCCGCGTTACTATGAGTCAGGCGGAAAGCATCCGGACCCTGAAGGATGAAAATGCAGATTTGGCTAAACAACTGGCGGACGCCCAAGGTTGGTTTCCGCCTTCTTCGTCATTAACCAATTTCCGACTTTGAACTTACTGTTAACTTATATTATTATAGGCGCATCCTCTTCCCTTGCTACAGCCTCGACCGAACTTGAGAACCTCGCGCTCCTCGTACCAAGATTTGGAGACGAAGCTAAAGGAGGCGGAACTTAAGAAAGAGCAAGCCGAAAGCAGCCGGCGGAGAAAAACTCCGAGCATGCGAAGGAGAAAGCGGAGCTGAAATTGAAGCTAAACGTTGACAAGTGAAACTATCAAATCTCAGCTAAAAGAGCTCAATGGACTCCGAAGTATATGGAGACCGCAGAACAAACACTGGGATTTGCTCAATGAGAACATCTTGGGTACCGATACTTGAACCTTGCCCAGATATTTGTTCCGACACTTTACTTTATGCTTATGTCCTCACTGTTGTGTGCAGAACCGCTTGGGTATTCCGAAGAGCGCCGGAATTTGTTCCCGCGAGATGACCTTCTTCAACTTGCAGGCGATGACTGCAAAGATCTCATCTCCGCCTCCCGCAAGATATGCTATAACTTATCCATCAAGAGGAGTCGTACTTGCGACGTCCGGAAACTTATTGGAAAGATGGATGTTCTCGCCGGAGCCGGTAACGGATCCGCAAGCGTCGTCAGCCCGAGGCGCAGCTTCGATGGCCTTGACCATGTGCCTAGCGCATCATGCGGATCTTGATCTTGATCGGGTAACCACGGGCGTTCCCGCAGATGCGGATGTTAACGCTCTCCCCGGATGCAAGTGAGCGGCTACGACACCCGTATCGCGCGTAGGATCCGGCATGAGGAATTCTACGACAAGGTCGTCCTTCCCGCCGACGAGTCCTTAGAAGCGTAACTTCGAAGGAACTCGCCGCCAAGGCGCGACTCGCGGAATCCGGAACCCAGCTTACTCCGGACCAGCTCGAAGAATACTCCCCAAGAGGAACCCAAGACCAAGCACCGCCGCCTCCGAAGAAAGTGATGAAGACGTGTCTTCTCCGGCCGAAGGCGCCAAGGAACAGGATCCGTAAGGCAAGACTTCTCCGGCTAAGGGGGAATGAGAACTTTTATTCCCGCGGGAAAAACAATGCATCATTTTGACCCCAGCCGAGGGTTTGTAATAAGACTTTAAATTCTTAAGTAGCTAGGAACGAAACAATTATGCGTGGGGCGGAAACACTTATCCTCGCTATCCGTTTAATATTATGCGCATGTTTCGTTTTATGTCGGAAAGCAAGTGCCGACTTCGTTATTTTCCGGCTTGCCCGCTTGACCTTCCGCGAGCCGGAAAACCTTAGCCGGAAACGCCGCCGCCGGCGACGAAGCCCAATGGCAATCCGTCCATAACCGCGGAAACAAGCCCCTGGGCGTAGGTGCCGGAAATCGCTACTAGGAATCCACGAGTTCGCAACAGATAACAACTTAATCAGAAAACTTAAGCTTACGTCCTAAAGGACGATTTTGAAAATCACAACTTTCATACACGCCTAGGCGGAAATGTCCAGCTCTGCGGTTTTAGTCGGAAAAAACATACACGATCTAAAATGAACAAGTAAAGGAGGTAAAAGACTCAAAGAGTGAACCATAAGCTTTATTTCATTGATCATGTATAATTATTACGTAGTTTGTAACTCGAAAAAATATGCTAAGTGTAGAAAGGACGTAGCTGTGCTATATTCCAAGGGCGATCTCGTTTCATCGTAGATGTCATCCGGATCCTCACGCTTGCGTTTCCGGCGCCAATTAGCAGGTCTATCCCTTAGCTCGCGGAAATCAACAAGGTAGTACGATCCGTTATGAAGCACTTTGCTGATGACGAAGGGTCCTTCCCATGGAGATTGCAGCTTATGGTCTTTCACCTGACGAAGGCGGAGGACCAAGTCTCCGGCCATGAAGGAGCGTTTCCGGACTCGACGACTGTGATAGCGTCGGAGCCTCTGCTGGTAGATGGCGGAGCGCTGATCGGCTAGGTTCCGAGCTTCTTCGATCAGGTCCACAGATAGCTGTCTAGCCTCGTCACCGTATCATCATTATAGGCGGAAACTCGCGGTGAATCATGGATGATGTCGGAGGGAATCACGGCTTCGGATCCGTATACCGTAAAGAAGGGGGTAAACCCCGTTGACCTGTTAGGGGTAGTTCGCAAACTCCACAAAACAGCGTCCAGTTCATCGGCCCAAGCTCCGGCTGCTCGTCGCAACGGTTCTTCGAGACGTGGCTTGATTCCTGATAATATTAGACCGTTAGCTCTTTCGACTTGACCATTGGATTGTGGGTGAGCCACGTATGCAAGGTCCAATCGAATCCCCATAGTTTCACAAGAATCCTTCAATTCTCCCCGAGCGAAGTTTGTGCCATTATCTCGTGATTATGCCGTGTGGGATGCCGAATCTCATTACGAGGCCGATGACAAATTTTAGTGCCGTAGCACCGTCGGCTTTTCTCACCGGCTTGGCCTCGATCCACTTGCCGAACTTGTCAACAGCGACCAGGAGGTATTCACAACCACCAGGAGATGATCTTTTTAACTTACCAACCATATCGAGCCCCCGCACCGCAAATGGCCAGGTGATAGGTATGGTCTTCAGCTCTTGGGCCGGAGCGTTTGGTTGAGTAGCGTAGTACCGACAACCTCGGCAGGTCTTGACTATCTTATCAGCATCTTCTTTAGCCGTGAGCCAATAAAAGCCTAGCCGAAAAGCTTTTGCAACGAGTGACCCGGGAGCGGCATGGTGCCCGCAGTCCCCGCGTGGATCTCTCCGAGGATTTCAATGCCATCTTGATTGGAGACGCATTTGAGAAACACCCCTGTTGCGCTTCGTTTGTAGAGCTGTCCATCGACAATTGTGTAGGATCGTGCTCGTCTGATGATCTGGCGCGCGAGGACCTCGTCCTCCGGCAACTTCTGATCGATGAGGTAGTCCAGAAAGGCCGTGTCCAAGCCGGAATGGTAGCTAATACCTCTTTAGCCGGAGACACCGCCACATCCGGGTTTTCCGGGTTAGCGCCCTTCACCGAGGGTATCCGGAGATGCTCTAGGAAAATTCCAGGCGGAATTGGTCTTCTCGCCGGATCCGAGCTTGGATAGCATATCCGCCGCTGTATTGTCGTCTCTTCTGACGTACTTGACTTCGTATCCGAGGAAGCACTTGGCGAGCTCGTCAACTTCGTCTCTGTAGGCCGCCATGACGGAATTTCTGGCGTTCCAGGTTCCGGCTACTTGCTGTGCCACCAGGTCGGAATCTCCGCAACAAATGATGTGCTTGATCCCTATTTCCTTAGCGATGCGCAGTCCGTGCAGTAGAGCCTCGTATTCCGCCATGTTGTTTGTAGCTTCGAAGTGGATCTGCAGGACGTACCGCAGCTCTTCTCCGGTAGGGGACTTCAGTGGTGACTCCGGCTCCCGAGCCTTGATGCCGCTTGGATCCGTCGAAGTGCATGACCCATGTTTCTGGTTCCGGCTCCAGACTTGCATCCGGAGCTTCTGTCCAATCCGCAACGAAATCTGCCAAGACTTGGGATTTGACCGCAGTCCTTGGCTTGTAAGCGATGTCGAAGGCGGATAATTCGATGCCCCATTTAGCTGTTCGTCCTGTTGCGTCGCCGTTGTTGAGAATTGTTGACAGCGGAGCTTTACTCACAACTGTTACTGGGTGCTCTTGAAAGTAGTGTCTCAATTTCCGGCTGCCTAGGAATACTCCATAAGCTAGCTTCGAAAGTGAGGGTATCTTTGCTTTGACTCCGTCAAGCACCTCGCTTATGTAGTAGACAGGTCTTTGGACGTCATATTCATGACCTTCTTCCTTTCGCTCCACCACGATGACGAGGCCGACGACCTTGTTGGTAGCCGCCGATAAAGGAGCATTGGCTCGACTCTACCGGGGCTGCCAAGATAGGTGGGGAGGTTAGTATTTCCTTCAACCCACGGAGAGCTGCGTCGGCCGCGTCGTCCCGCACAAATTTGTCCGTTTTCTTCAGCAGCTTGCACAGCAGGTAGCGCCTTCTCGCCAAGACGGCTAACAAACCCGCTGATTGCCGCAACGCAACCAGCTAGTCGTTGCACATCTTTGAGACAAGTTGGCCGTTTGATACACAGGATTGCCTTGATCTTTTCCGGTTCACCTCAATGCCTCCGTGAGAGACTATGAAGCCAAGGAGTTTTCCGGCCGGCACGCCAAAAACGCACTTCAGCGGATTCAACATCATCTTGTACCCGCGGAGGTTGTTGAAGGTTTCGTGAGGTCGCCGATCAAGTCGGATCCTTTCCGGGTCATGACCGCGATGTCGTCGACGTAAGCGTGCACGTTCCGGCCAATTTGGTCCTTCGTGCACCGCCGCATCGTACGCCGGTAAGTAGCACCCGCATTTTTCAAACCAAAAGGCATAGTAACATAGCAAGTAGGTACCAAACGGGGTTATGAATGAAGTCGCCTTTTGGTCGGATTCCTTCATCCGGATCCGATGATACCCGGAATACGCATCAAGAAAACACAGAGTTCCGCCCCGCCGTCGAATCAATGACTTGGTCAATGCGCGGCAAGGGGAACGGATCCTTCGGGCAATGTTTGTTCAAGCCGTAGTAATCGATGCACATTCTTAGTATTTCAGTTGTTCTTTTTGGGTACAAGGACGGGATTCGCGACCCAATCGGTGTGAATAACTTCTATTACAAAACCTCGCTTCTAGTAACTTTGCTAGTTCCATTCCTATGGCGCGGCGCTTCTTGTCTCCAAAGCGTCGCATAGCTTGCTTCACTGGTTTAGCCCCCGGATTGATGTTGAGGTAGTGCTCGGCGAGTTCCCTAGGTACTCCGGACATGTCGAAGGTTGCCATGCGAAGATATCCATGTTAGCGCGGAGGAACTCGACGAGCGCGCTTTCCTATTTGGGGTCCATGTTGGCTCCGACCGAAACCTGCTTGGAAGAGTCACCCGGAATAAGGTCATGCTTCTTGGTTTCTATCGCGGGCTTGAAGGAGGTTTTCTCGCTCGGAGATCTCGCTTCTTGGTGGTCCGCATCTCGCCGGATCCACCGCGGCTCGTAGCCTTTCAGCCTCTTCTCCGGAGATCACGGACTCTGCAAAGGCAGCTTCGCCCAACTCGCACTCATGAGCCTTTTTGTAGTCTCCGGTTATGGTGATCATACCGTTAGGACCCGGCATCTTGAGCTTGTTGTAGATATAGCACGCCCTTGCGTGAAACTTGTGGTAGGTGGGCCTGCCGAAGATGACATGGTAGGAGCTCTTGAAGGGCACAACTTCGAACGTGATCTTCTCCTCGCGGAAATTATGAACATCGCCGAAGGCCACGGGAAGTGTGATGCCGCCGAGGGAGTTCGCCTTCTTACCCGGAACCACGCCGTGAAACTCGCCTGTGCCGTGTTTGAGCTGTTCCTTGGTGAGGTTCATCCGCTCCAGCAGTCTCCGTGTACATGATGTTCAAGCTGGCTCCGCCATCCATGAGGCACTTGGAGAAGTCATACCCGTCTATGCGGGGACTCACAACCAAGGCGTAATATTCCTTTGGCACAGAGGCGGGATGATCCGCCCCGTCAAATGTGCACGGAACTTCCGACCACCCGACATATCGCGGCACAGCCGGAACCGTGGCGTTCAGGAACCGGGTAGCTGATTTTGCAGCGCGGATCGTGGGGGTTCCGAGGAAGGTGTGGTAAGCCCCCACGCTCTTCTTCTCGAAGGGGTTGGATTTTCCCGCGGTTCCGGCTTTGGGATCCGGCGAGTTATCATCCTCGTCCATCGCCTCGGAACCGTCCTCCTCCTTGTCCTTGTTCTTGCCCTTGCCTCCTTTGCCGCGTGGGCGGTGCTTCCGGGCTCGCTTGTATCCTCGCCTCCGGGTCGTTCTTGAGGTCGTTGACCCACTTGCGCTTGCGGTTGGTATGAGTGGACTTCCCCGTAGCCGGATCCAAGTGGGCCAGGCAGGGCATGTCTCCGTACTCCTCGTAGGTTTGCGGAGCGCGGGATCCGCCGCCGGTGACCTCGTGCCATGCCGCCGACCCCCGCCGGCTCCGCCTCCACGGCCGCGTCCTCTTCCGCCTCCCCGAACCTCCGCGTTGGAACGCCATGGCGACCATCTCGGATCCGCCACTCTTCCGGTCATCGTGGTTTTTGCGCTTGTGGCCGCCGTTGTTACCGTTATCACGGTTCTTCTTTTGCCGGTGCAGGGGGATTGTCGTAGCTGCGATATCACCGCCCGCGTCGTCATCGGCGGCAAGTGTGATCACCGGCAATGGAGATCATCTCATCCAAGGTCGGCTTATTGGCGTTAGCCAAACATGTAAGCTTATGCCTCAAGCAATCCTCCTCTCTCGCAGTCCACCAATAAAGGCGTACATGGCAGTGGTGTGATCGACGTTTTCGCACTCGTTCCTCGCATGCCAACCATCGTGTGAGGAAGTTTCTTGAGGTTTCTCCCTTCTTCTCGGATACAAGCTTGTAAGTCGCTTGCCGTGGCAGGTCTTTTGTAGGTGCCCCCGAAGTGTTTCTCAAAAGCGGTCTTCAGTGTCGAACCAGCAGAAAGATGGAGTTCTTCTCGAGGTCGCCGAGCCGCATCCGGGCTGGTCCTACAAGGTACAACCGGAGCATGCGGCAGCGATGTTAGGGGTTCCTCCGGCGAAGGTTACCGCATTGTAGTAGTCCTCAATCCGGTATCCGGCCTTTCAGTGCCATCATAATGCTTCAGATTTCCGGTAGCTTGAGGGAGCTCCTTGGCTTTGGTTCCTCTCGAATCATTCTCGCCAAAGCACTTCGGACCAATGTAGCCGCTCCGTACTCGTTAAGGCGGTCCCGTGCGTCGCGTGAGCCGTGGCGGGGGGACTTTGAGCGAGAGCGAGATCTCCGGCCATTGCCTCCGTCTCCACCTCCGCCGCCACCGCTAGGTGGTGGTGAGGGAGACCTCGCGAGGTGGGCGGTCCGACTTCTTGCTTCCGCCATCCGAATCTCCGCGACCTTCCCGGTGCCGACTCCGGCTCCCGTGGCTGCCTTCGCCTTGGCGCCGGCTGCCCCGGTTATGCCGGCGGGGCTCCGGGTCACGGCTCCGACGAGGCTCGGGTCGCGGCTCCTACGAGGTTCGGGATCGCGGTTCCGGCGAGGTTCTCGGGCCCCGGTCTTCATTCCGACTCCTCCCGGGCTCGGGCTCACGAACATTGTTCTGGTTCCGGCGAGGTTCCGGCGAGCGCTCCTCGTTTCGTTTCTTGGCAGCACGTTGTCGCGGATAACAATTGCACCGTGCCCTATGGGCCCGGTGTTTCCGGCTGGACTACGGCGGCGAGGGGGTCGCGGGTAACCGTTGGGCGGAGGAGAGGGGTTGCGGTATCCGTCTCGTCCGGAGTACATCGCATCCTTTCCCTTTCTTGGATCCGACGGAGGCGTCCGTGATGGGACGGGAATCGGATTTGGGTGTTCCCCGGCCCTCCTTCTCGCGCTCCGAGGATCCGGTGTGTGATTCATCATCGGGATGCCGATCGGCGTGGGCGTCCTTCTGCGCGGTGGATACACAGCTTATCCGGATTGGATTCCAACCTGCGCGAGGTATCCGCCTTGCTCGCTCGCCGCATTGCCGAAGCGACAAGCGTGCGGAGATGGTTGATATCAACTTCTTCGTCTTTCTTCTTCAAGCAATTCCGCCGCTTTCAGCATGTTGTCCTTTGGAGTTTCCAGCTGGCCGGTGAACCGCGGGCGTGTTGAAGGCTATCCCGCGAGGCGGAATTGCTTCTCCGACAATACGATCAGCCTCCGCCCGCGCGTAGGTCATCTTTACCTCCCACTCAGCCCTCATGCTCTTGACGTGCTCGAGTGTGTTAGTAATCTCGCGGTCCCGTCTCGTCGAAGTTTTCCAGCCCGTGCGGCATGATCTGCCCTTCCTATCTTTAATGCAGCTTCGGCGTCGGCGAGCCTTCTTGGCCGTGGCCAGCATCTCCTTTCCGGCGGTTTCTAGAGCCTCCGGATCTGCGGCGTGGCCCGGAGTTATAGGTGTGTTGAGAACCGCTCGCGCGGCCACCTCTTCTCGCCGACAGGATTTCCTCCGAAGGAGAATCCCTTTGGGGTCGCACCCGAGACATTGGGGATCCTTGTTGAGATGGCTCGGATTGGCTAACTTGGTCTCCGCATCCGGTTTGTCCCAGCGCTGCTACCGTTGCGAGAACCTCGCTTCGGCCGGGCGGAGTTGACTTCAGTGCTGATCGCCGAGACCATACTCCTCCAACTTGCGCACGAAGTCATCGGATTCCATGGACGGAGTGTCTCCGGAAATTGGGCTCGGATTGCCCAAGATCGACTCTTCGACCGGAGCTTCGCTTTCTCCGACAGCTGAGCCTCGATCCGGATCTCGCGTTGTTTTCCGGTGCCTCTTCCTCGCTCGGGACCAGCTCCGACTTCATGAGGGGCGGTTCCGGCGGTATGGGCCAAGAAGTGTACGAAGTGACACCTTTGCTTCTCCAACACTCGGGAGACCCGAGCGGATCCGCATTGGTCTTCCACCTTTGTTTCCTCGCTCGTGGGCGGATTGGGTGGGCTTTGATTTTTCCGGATCTAAGGCGGAATCCTCGCTAGGAAGTTCCAGCCGTCTCGGATCGGATCTTCGCGACCGCGTCCCGCTCAGCCGGCGGTCGCGCCGCCGCTACTTACCGCTGGGTTTCCATCGGAATCGACGGTTTCCCCGATGAAGATGTGTATGCCGCCAACCGGGACGATGGAGAGCTTGATGGGGTCGGTTTTAGCCGGAATCCAACACTCATCCGGAGGGACGATCGGCAGATTTCCGGCGTAGAGGACACGCCCCACAGCCGATGGTGTCGTCGTAGCTTCCCATGGCGGAACCCTCCCGGCTCCGGCCTCCGCACGCCGCAGCCCCACGGTGGGCGCCAACCGTCGCTGCCTAATCGACGGTACCTCGGAGGAGGGATCCTCACGAGGGGGAGAAGAAGTAGGGGCCATAGGGCGGAGTGCACACGGGACGGTGGTACGCGAGTTACCCAGCCTTCGGAACACCCGCACGATGACAGTGGCCTACCGCCGCTTGTCCGGAATTATCCGGGCGCTTTCGCGTTGTTACAATGAGTTGTGGTTGTGCCTCTAAGGCTCCCGGGATCCGGCTTATAAAGGCGCACGGATCTAGGGTTTACATGGAGAGTCCTAGCCGGATTACGCATTGCCTAACTACGGTACAATATCTTGCCGTGCACGCCACGGATCCGCCTTCCATATACGTCGTACCGGATCCGGGTCCCTCATGGGCCTCCATGGATCCGGGTTACTTCTATGTCGGTACGGATCCGGCCTCGCCGATCCTGGGCTGGACTTCTCCCTTCATGATCAACAAGAATCGGGCCGCCCGATGGGCCACATGCCTCATCACCGTCTGTGGGCCACCCGGGCTTGCCGGATCTAGGCACTGTCGATGGTACACCCATGAAGTATACCCACAACAAAAGGGGTGGTGGCTTCTTTTTTGTATGAAAAAGCCGAAAGAAAGCACGCAGAGGGAGAGAACCACTAGTACATTAATGCGGGAAGAGGTGGCCAATGGAGCAATTAGAAACATTGGTCGGAGGAACCGGTTTCATACAATTTTAGCGTTTTGGAATGAATCATGTATAATTACATAGGTATGCAAACATACCAAATCTTACAATCCCACGAAATATTAAAGGAAAAAAAATCAAATCCAGAAGAGCCATAGTGCACATGCACATGCACATGCTATAGGGACTTCAGCACGGATCGGGATGGTCGTGAGAGGGCAACAACATTATGCAAGCCGCAAGGCGCCAACAGGGTTGCAAACCTACAAAGGAAAAAGCGGCTGTAATTTCTATCATGTTGTTAATTACGGGCCGTGTGCTCATGTGCGTGACGGTGAGTGGCACATATAGGCTAAAAAACCTTTTGCTAAGAGAAATATGATACTACATGCAAAACACAAATAATTACAGGGGGAAGAGAGGTACCGGCATGATAGAAATTTGGTCTTTCCCTGCAAGGTCCGATGTCACTGGAACGGTTATATTGGATCATTCCCCATGAAACTTATTCATGTGATTATCCAACATTGCCACGACATTAAAGGGATAACTTGTGCAACTATAGATAAAATGGCATGGCATAGTGTAAAATATAATTGGAAGAAATACCCTCTGATGGTGCTTATCGTTACGCCGACTTCACACTGTTGCGGAACCTCAAGAGGAAGGTATGATGAGCACAGTAGCAAGTTTTCCCTCAGTAAGAAACCAAGATTTAATCGACCAGTAGGAGAAAAGCGTGACTTCTGAAGGTGTTGCTAGCTGGCTAGTGGTAGGGCGCACTATCGGCATCAGCAACAACGTGGAACCTGCACACAACATAACCAAAGTACTTTGCCCCAACTTACAATGAGGTTGTCAATCTCACCGATTTGCTGAACACAAAGGATTAGACGTATCGAGTGGAAAGAGATATTTGCAGAAAGTAAACAGAACAAGATTGCAGTAGAATTTATCAGTAAAGGAAACAAGACCGAGGTCCATAGTTCACTAGAGGTGTCTCTCCATAAAGATAAATAGTATGTTGGGTGAACAAATTACAGCTGTGCAATTGACAGAATATCGACCATACATGACAAAATGATTACTATGAGATTTGATTGGGCATTACAACACAATACATAGACCGTAATCCAACTGCGTCTATGATTAATAATCCATCTTCCAGTTATCGTCCGAACCTCTTTCAGTATTAAGTTGCAAGCAACCGATTATCGCATTAAGCAATGTGTGTTAAGTAAAAATAGAATTACCCTCGGATAAAACATTGTTGTTTTCTCCCTAGTAGCAACAACACATCTACAATTTTGGAAGTTATTGTCACTCTCCCAGAAAACTAGATGCGTGAACCTACTATCAAGCATAAATACCCCCTCTTGGAGTCACAAGTGTCCACTTGCCCAGAGTTTCTACTAGCAACGGAGAGCATGCTAGATCACAAATAACATATGACATGAATATATAATCAATTTTAACATAGTATACAATATTCATCGGATCCCAGCAAACACAACATATATGATTACATAAAGATGATCTTGATCATGTAGGGTAGCTCACAAGATCTGTACATGAAGCATAAAGTGGAGAAGACAACCATCTAGCTACTGCTATTTATGGACCCATAGTCCAGGAATGAACTACTCACGCATCACTTCGGAGGCGGGCATGGCGATATAGATGCCTCTGGCGATGATTTCCCCTTCCGGCAGGGTGCCAAGAAGAGCTTTAGAACCCCCCGAGATGGGTTCTGAGATGGCAGCCGCGACAGAACTTTTCGTGGATGGAGGCTCGGGTATCCAGGGTTTTCCCGAGAAGATGTATAAATAGGCAGAGGATTTAGGTCGGTGGGGGTACCTGGGGGGGCCACACCACCCCTAGGCGCGGGCCACACCCAGGACGCGCCATGGGGTGGTCTGACCACCCTGTGGCGCCACTTCGTCCCCCCTCCGGACTCTGTCTTCGTTTCGGTAAAATATTGACTTCAGCTTTTGTTTCGTCCAATTCCGAGAATATTTCCTGTACAACTTTTCTGAAATACAAAAACAACAGAAAACATGGAAGTGGCACTGTGGCATCTTGTTAATAGGTTAGTGCCGGAAATCATATAAAAGTGCATCCAAGTGTAAGCAAAACATATATGAATTGGTGTAAAACAAGCATGTAGCATTAAAAATTATAGATACGTTTGAGAGTATCACCCTCTTGTATGCAACAAATAATATACACTCTTGGAGCATAATGAAAACTTTTGAAACGTTAGTAAAAACTCCAAAATCGTTAACCTCCCGCAATGAACAATTGGTGGCATGACCTCGCAACATTAGGCTAGTGGTAGCCCAATTCTCGATTTTGAACTTCAACCCAATCTCGGTCATCCATGTTTGGAGGCCACCCATGGAGGAGATCGAACTCCCTTACTTATACCATGGTGGACGAGGTGCAAAGACTAGCATGATTTGCCACACATGGACAAAACTCCGGTTGAGGAGGAGATGACAAAAGGGGTATGACTTGTTTATGCATGGAAGAGTCGAAGGAAAGCAGCTGAGGAGGAGGGTGATCACTTCTGTCAGCATGAAAGAGCCGAAGGAAAAGCGTGCCGAAAGAGAGCCATTAGCGCACTCATGCGGGAAGGGATGGCTAATCAAGTGACTCGAACTATAGGTCTATTTTCATACAGTTTTATGGTCTGTTTTATCCAGAGGATTTTTAAAGGAATTTTGTAGGACTTTTACACATAGAAGTTTTTTAATATAGGTAATTTGGCTCAAAGAATCGAACCCTCTAAAATATGTATATATTGCTTTCCTATACTACAATCTCATATAATTTATAGCTTTCCAAGCTTCGAGGGTTGACATCTTTTGGGAAATTTCTTGTGTGCCTATGGCAATTAAGACAAGTAGCCCAATCTCTACAGAAATATCCAGTGTTTTTTCTCTTGTTCAACGAAACTTCTTTTGCAACTAATTATTGGATTGTTTTTTTTGTTTTTATAGGATTTCACATGCATGTCATATTATTCCGGCATTTTTCCTATTTATGTGCTTTTAAAATTATTTGAATCAAACACGCCTTAGCATTTTCATTCGAATCCTATATGATCATTGTGTGTATGCAAACCTATCACATGAGAATGAGCTCATTCTTTGATCCAAATATATCCTCCGTAAACCTAGCCCACAGACCAAAATCTTGCAATCGCACGAAATATCGAAGGAAACCAAAACCCAATCCAAAAGAAGCCGTAGTGAGTCGTCACATTTCCGTTCATTTCCCTTCCCCACCAGCTCTCATCGCTCTACAGTAACTGGTCGCCCCCTTCCTTGACCGGGTCGATCCGAAGCCTCTCCGCCGGAATAGCCGGCCGGAGACGGTGGAGGTGGTGCATCGGAGTAGTCTAGGTGTAGTCTAGGTCTTCTCCCCTTCTAGTTCTTAGGTTTACTCCTGTGGATCTTGGCGTGATGCCAGTAGTCTGGAGGTGGGGTCTCGATCTGTTCGGCCAGATCGGGCTCAGGCTAGGGTTCCTCTTCTCTGGTTGGTTCCTCTAGTGGCCGGAGGTGCTGGCGAGGGAGAGGAGCACAATCTTCGTCAATAAAGCCGGTGGTCCTGCTGGGGCCGTGCTAAGAAAGGGGAGCTCCATTCCTTCTTTGCCTCTGTCCTGCTGTGGTGGCGAGGGGAGGTGAGGGGGTGAGGTTTTTCTCTTTCTCTGAGGGTTCCTTCTCCGATGGCGACGGCGGTTCGTCATCGACTCGAGCAACCAAACTAGGGGCAGCTCTGCCTCTGCTATCTACGGCCGGTATGGCGGCCATCAATCGACAACCTCCAGGAAGGAGGCTCTTCTTCATCCTCGCGACTGGAGCTCGGCATCTTGTCGCCATCAAGTGGTGCGTCCCCGGTGGTGTCCAGGTGTCCGGCAGCGACGGATCTACGCCGAAAAGGGGTGTTCGGGCGTCTGCCCTCGGCGGCGACGCCTTGAGGACGTCGGTGTCTGGTGGTAGAGACTCCCAGGAACTTGATTGCTTTTCTATTTTTAGTTCTAGGGAGTTTTTTGCATTTTGGCAGGCTTTATCTTCAAATATAGGTTTCTTCAGTGCAAGTGATGTAAAGGGCCGGCGTGCAAATATGTAACCTGCCACATTTGTTAATGGATGATCCTAGACCCTTCGGGGTCTATCCCTTGTTCCAAAAAAAAAAAAAAAACCGTAGTGCACATGCACGGGCTACAGGGGCAGCAGCACGCATTTTTTTTTGCGGGGTCGTGAGGGAGCCGGCCATGACATTAATTATGCATGCAAGCCGCAAGGCGCCACCAGGGCCGGGGTGCGTACTCTGGGCACTGGCGCGTATGTATAAATGCATCTCTTGTACTCTCGTGGTACTTTGGGTGGAGCCTCACTTGCTATTGATAGCAGTACAGTGTCGATGAGCAGATGCAGAGAAAGAGAAAAGGCGGAACTCCTTTCCCATAGCGGTACAGTGTCGTCGTTGCCTGAGTTGTTTGTTAATCACCGGACCCGGACGTGCGCACATCGCGCGGCGACGGTGAGTGGCACGTACGGGCGGCGAGACCGATGGCCATGGCCCCATTCGGCCCCATTGGGGTGCTACACATGTACAGCCGCGGTGCTGGCCGTCCTGGGGCATTCTGCATGCAGCCCTAGCTGGGGCAGGGCATGCTCCGGTCCAGACCACGTAAGACTGTGGCGCTTCAGTCAGTAATCACAACGCTCTCGCCATCTCGTGGTCTCATCGACCACGGTCAAAGATCGACGGGCGTGAAAAGACGGGAGCTCAACAAGAGCAGTGGCCACAGGGGCCTGCGCCACGAGTGGGCGGCAAGCAGAGCAGAGCAGGCATGCACGCGCACAGCGCACGGGGGCCACCCACGGCGAGCGCGCTCGCGACTCGCCAGCAACTCTGCCGCCGGCCGAACACGAGCGCGCGCGCGGGCCACGGGCTGCCAGCGGCGGTCGACCGGCCTGCGCCAGCAGCTTGCGAGCCAGCTATCGGCTGCCGCGGCAGCGAAATTAATTTGGAGACGACACACGGCGGTCGAGGAGCAACACGACGCGCGCCTCGATCGGCGGGAGCCTAGCGAGAAGGACATGGGTTCCTGCCTGCCTGATAGTATGATGCGTCGTGGAGGCAGCTGCCAGGCGCGGCGCCGGTGGTAAAGGGAGAGCGAGCGTGCGCGCTGCGCGCGCGGTGAACAGAACAGGGCGGGAGCAGCGGCTGTATACCGCGCAAACACGTACGTACATGGTGCTAGTACCTCTGGTTAAAGGTACTATCACAGCATCTCCACCGGATTCCGATAATGTTTTGGGGATGGTAGCGAAAATAAGCTCGCACCGGTACGTCTTAAACGGCGCCGGTCAATTTTCGAGGCCAATAGAATCGTCGGCAACCCCGTGCCGGCCACTTCGCCAAGGGCGTGAATCGGACGCGCCGGCGTCTCGCGGCACGTATGAAAATGAGCATGGGCTTCGCCTGGCAGCCATACACACCGATTTTCCACCTCCTATCCACGCCCGAGCCGACTCCCACCCCTCTAGATCGCCACCGTCACCGCCGCCGCCACGCCCTTGCTTGCAATAGACACCGCCGCCTGTCTAGGAACCGCCGTTCATCGACACGGCCGCCACCCCCTCGACCGGCGGCCGCTGTTTCGCCCGGAACAGAATTCGCCACCACCGCGACACAACCCTCCCCCCCCTCCCCCCCGCAAGGTGTTCGTCCGATTGCCGCGATGGACAGCGACGACGAGACGATGGTGCAGCCGTTCACGAAGGAGCAGATCAGGCTGTTCGGCGGCAACAACAGCAGTTGATTCTGACGAATATGCTGCGCGTTCACCGGCCTTTCTTCGTCGTGCCTCGGCGCGGCGGCTCAAAGCCAGGCTAGAGGAGGAACATCAACCGACATCGTCGAGCTGGTGCAATGCTGCTTGACACCGACTACTTCAACGACGATGCGACTCATTCGCCGAAGGAATTTCGGCGCTGATTTAGGATGAACAAGGAGCTGTTCTTGAAGATGTCCACGGCGTCAGGGAGTACGACAAGTACTTCATGGCCAAACAAGATTGCACATGTTTGTGGGGCTTCACCCCAATTCAGAAGTGCACTGCTGCAATGTTGTCTTGCATACGGAGCTCCTCCAGATACAACCAATGAGTACCTACGGATGTCAGAGTCGACATGTACAAAGACTCTCTACAGGTTCTGCCGAACCGTCAAAGCGGTGTTTGGTAAAGACTATTTGAGAGCATCAAGAGAAGATGATACAGCTCGGATCCTGCAAAGGAATGCAGCAAGAGGGTTTCCTGGGATGCTCGGATACATTGACTGTATGCATTGGGGCTGGAAGAATTTCCCTTTTGCTTGGCAGGGGATCTACAAGGGGCATACTGGTGAGTGCAGTGTCATTCTTGAGACGGTGGCAAACCATGAGCTTTGGATTTGGCATGCATTTTTTGGCATGGCAGGAACAAACAATGATATCAACGTGCTGCAGCGCTCTCCGGTGTTTGCTAGGCTAGCTGAGGGACAAGCTCATGCCGTGAACTTTGAGGTAAACGGCCACGTATACAACAAGGGTATTATCTAGCTGATGGTATATAACCGGCGTATGCTACATTTGTGAAGACAATTCCCTCTCCATCAAACGAGATGGAAGCTTATTTTGCAATATGCCAGGAAACAACACGCAAGGATGTTGAGCGTGTTTTTGGGGTGCTTCAGCAGCATTTCGCCATTATCAGGTACCCTGCTCTCACTTGGTCCGAGGCTCAGATGTGGGAGGTGATGAACGCCTGTATGATCATCCACAATATGATCATTGAGAGCGAGCGTGACGCACCTGCGCAGGATGATCAATCATTTGATTATCAAGGGCCACTCGCTGAGGTAGAGCATGTACCCCAAGAATTTGCCGCTTTTCTTCATATGCACAATAAAATTCGAGATGCAGATGTCCATACATAATTGAAGGAGGATCTAGCTGCGCATTTGTGGACGAGAAGAGGAGGCGCCAACAATGCATGATTTTATTTCTATTTGTTTGCCTGTATGAATAATTTAAGTACTATTTGTTTGTTGGGTTGTATGAATAATCTAAGTACTATTTGTTTAATTGATTATATGAATAATTTAAGTACTATTTGTTTGATTGATTGTATGAATAATTTAATTTCATTTGCGTGATTGTATGAATAAAATGTGATTGATATGTTGTTTCAAAATATTGTAAAAAGAAAAAAATGGGGGCCACCATTTGGAAGGTGCCGGTGTGGAAACAACGTCCCCAAATGGAGGATGCACTGCTGACGACCCCATATAACATTGCCGGCGCCCTGCTGGTGACTATTTAGGAACCACCGGTGGAGATGCTCTCAAATTTTACTAATCCCCACCCGATTCACAACAAGATTAGCTGATTTAGCACAAAGTTACGCTAAATCAGCAACATTTATTATGGACACTGACATGGGAATGAAGCGCATCTCATCCGATTGCTCAAATACCCCTAAAGAAATGAGAACCGGCAACATATCTACACGTCGGTATATTACGCTTTAGAAAACACATTTACAAGAGGGAAACCACCAAGCGACCGCTTAGGTTCGGCCACCACCGAGAGTCAGGAAGCCTTACGTACTCTACCTCCATCACCAACCCTAATGGTTAGAAGGATCATGACGGAAGGAGCACTTTGGTGCGCGGCCGGCCTGTTTAGGAATAGGTTGGCGCCGGTGAACTTGTGGAGGATGCGCGAAGCTACCTTCTACTTGCATCATTGTCAGGTACCCTGTTTTCACTTGCGGAAGGAGTATTTATAGTTGCCTCATACAGTGTGGAGTGTGTTCCACTTCTCTATGTCTATGTCATACGCGTTGTAAACACCTGCTTGGCTTTCTTCTTCTATGATTCTGATAAGTCTATCCACGACGTCAGCGGCGGAGCCAATATTTTTATAATGGGTATGCGAAGTTATGATTTTTTGGCAATACAATAATACTACTCCCTCCATCCATAAAAAAATATCAAAGGTTTATCCGAATTTCACTAAGATGTGTTTAGATACATTCAAATTTAAACAAACTTTTGACATAGTTTTATGGACATGGGTAGTATATGATTTGAAATTATAGAATAGTATCTGATACTGTCTCTAATTATTTTGTCATATCGCAAAAAGAAGAACAAAACTATGCTTTATCTTTTCATTTTAACAACTACAAATCAAAAGTAGACATATTCATACCCACCAGTTGATTATTATGCTACAATTCAACAATATACCCAGTTGCCTCGTGTTAGGAAGTGAGTGAGCTATTAGGAAGAGGCAGCGTTGTTATGGACCGACCTTTTCTTTGAAAAATATGGAGTATACAACTAGCAAATCAGCTCATAGTGGACTTAGGCCCAAATATGGAGCATGGGTGGTCTCGGGGATTGTATTTTTCCAGTTTTGCTATGCTCTAGGCGCAGAAATGCTACCAATACATATAGTATATTGTATATGTGAGCTTTTGTTTGTCAAAAATTATTGGGTATTCATTGCATACCCTTGAATTAGTCTAGCTCCATCCGTGCATAACATATCCTTGGAAAAATAATCCTTACTCCACCTCTCTAACAAGCCCACACCTACAATGCACCCACGCTAGCCACTCACTATCGATGATTTCCAGGAGGATATCATCAAGGAAATCCAAGGGGAGCGATCGCATGCATGGAGCTCATTGCATAGTTACAAAGGAAATAGCTTCAAGAAGAGAAGAATTGCAGGAGGTGCTCTTCAAGCATGAACGGCGAGAAGAACGGAGAAGCACATGGTCTAGCTAGAACAATAACTACTTTAGATTTTGGTAGACTGGTTTAATAATCCATTAGATAGTATGGGAATTTCTATAATGTATCTCAGGTAGTTGAGTAATAAAGCTTGTCATTCCACTAAAGAAGATGGTGATGGTCTCTCTCTCAATAGTTCTTTGCGGTTGTTTTGGTCAATCTTGTGGCAAAATCGGATTTGCTTATTTAAATTGGGTTTACCATATTTGCCAACCGTAGTTGCTTTTGGTGAATTCAGTTTTGGTTCTGGTTAGTTTGGTTTCGGTTTTTTATGCACATCCCTTGGTGCAACAGTAGATGAGGGGTGGACGGTCAGTTTGTCTCTGTGGCCTGCCCTCACCCTAAAGCCATAAACACACCAAATTGAATAATTTCTGTTTTTGATTTGCGTCCTATAGTTGGAGTTGCCCTATAGCCAACTATTCACGCTACCAAACCACAACATACTACTAGAACACACTACCTCCAGACAATTATCTTCAACATGGTGTTTAAGATGGATGCGTGGCGACTCCATGACCAAAGTGGTCCACTCCCCGATGATTGTGAAGCTCGATTTAAGATGGAGTTCAAAATAGGACCTTATCCTGTTATATTTTTTTTCCTTTTAGGGCCATCCATGCAAATTCCAGGAACTGGAGTGTAATTTACGTTTTTCAGTGTCCTATAATGGGCTGTACCATGTACTCTGAGTCTGTGACTAATCTAATGGTGATATCAGTTGCTAAAAAAAAGCCCCACCGTGGCTGGTCTGATCTCACCAAGATAAGAACAAAATGGTGCGAGGCTTTATTATATTTTTTTTGAGGGAAGTGCGAGGCTTTATTATATGTGATGCCTAGGCCGCGGCTCCACAGGTGATTTGAAACCGGCCCATATACTTAGCTCTAAAAAAACGAAAAAGGCCCAACTAAATTTTTCAGGCTTCTACTCCGTAGCTTCGAGTAGTTTCCTCATTCCATGTTGTGACTCGTCTCACCGACTGCCTCCCGTCGCCGTCGACTCGCCGCCACGGCGCCACACTACCGTTGTCCGCCGCCTCTCCCTACGAAAATCACTGCCACCGCTGCTAGTCCTCCTTCCCTGGTGCTCCCCGTCTGGCCTTACTCGTTCCCCGCGGCAAGCCGTACCCTAACCCTAGCGGCAAAGCAGGGAGGCCGACGGCGCCCCATGTCGCAGTCCCGGGCGGCTCCGGGTACCGGCGCCCGATCCTTCCGTCGCTGGTGGCGGTGAGCAGGCCAGCAGCTAGAAGGGAGCCAATCGGTGTTGAGTTCTCTTTCGCCAAGCTGATTTAGGTACTCCGTTCGATTCATATTAATTGACTTCAATATGGATATATCTAAAACTAAAATGATACATTAATATGAACCGGAGGGAGTACAAAAATCGACACTTCAGCTACAATCTATACAAAATTTACAACCTTTTGCAAGTTACAACTGACTGATTGTTATTTACTAAAATAGATTGAACATTTTTGTGTGTGGAATTGTGTAAGAATGAAGAGGACATTTTTATTGTAGAATGGCAGCCTCACACAAAAACTAACAGTGCAGAAACTTAAACGCTGTCGGAGTTGGAAAACGCTCCATTTGGTCCCAAAATCCGGACCATTGAGTTTTAGTCCATTAGCGGTTATCACTTTGCAAAGATAACCTTACATTCTATGGAACCAACTCACAAGCCTTCTATTGAAGTTTCCTTCTATGGAACATCATGGCCATTTTTGCATAAATAACCTTGTATTTTGTCAGAGCCAACTCACGGTCTGTCATCTTCAAGTTTGCATATGGAACTTAGGTGAAAATTTTGAATATTGGTAAGTTACAATACAAATATGCCAACCACCACCGACATGCCAAGATCTTGAGTTAGGCATGATCAAAATTTTGGCAACAGTTGAACGCGAATTTCCGGAGGTGAGGTGAATCGGTAGGAAAATCGACATATCTTCTAGGCGAGCGCATCAATTGTTAGGACAACTTTGTGTGGACTAGAAAGCTAGAAAAGTGCAGGTGGCCGAGCAGAGAAGCGTTAGTTTGTTATTGGTTTATATATCAGTGTTCCTTCTGGCTCATCGGTATAACAGAATAACATGTGCATGATGTGAAACGAAATTATAAATTAGTCTTTGAAAATCTGAATATATGACTTTTAGGTGCCATTTTATTTTAAAACACAGACTCATCAACACACCATAACTGAATTCAGTTCATTAAAAAATAAACTTTTTCAACGCACCATAAGCAGATGCCAGCTTTCATGGCCACTGTAACAGATGAAAAACAACATATCAGCAGGGCAAATATGCGTGGGGAGTTGGACGCAACCACAGATCCACCTTCTTCCTAGCAGTCACTCCCATGGTTTCTGTCATGTCCAGTTCACCCGGAAGAATGCCATCCGGGAGACTCCAATCGAAATAGAATAGAAGGCTAGCGAGACCCAGCTGAATGGTCGCCAGCCCGAATAGCATCCCGGGGCAAATCCTTCGACCGGCACCGAACGGTATGAACTCGAAGCTGTTGCCTTTGAAATCTCTAGCACTTCCAAGGAACCTCTCTGGCACGAATGCTTCCGGCTCGTCCCAACATTCCGGGTCCCTAGCGATAGCCCAACCGTTGACGAGAACAGTAGCGCCTTTGGGCACGTCATAGCCGAGTATTCTGCATTGCTCCTGGCACTCCCTTGGCACCAGTAACGGCCCAGGAACGTGCAGCCGCAAGGTCTCCTTGATGATGCATTGCAAGTAGCTCAGCTCGCCTAGGTCCTCTTCGGCAACCTTCTTTTCCCCCATGAATGCTGCCCTGACCTCGTCTTGCGCCCTGGACATCACGCTTGGGTTTCGCATCAGCTCTGCCATGGCCCACTGTAACGTTGTTGATGTTGTCTCGCTGCCCCCTGCAAGAAGGTCCTGTATTTTTTTTCTTCTCTTGGTGAAACCATGGATTTGATGGAAACGATAGCATAACTGGATATATTCAGTTCTAGCTAGGAGTAAATAGCAGTAGCATGAAAGATTAAGGAACTTACGAAAAGCACTGCTTTGATGTTGTTCATGGTGAAGGGAAACTGAAGGTTGCCTTCTCCCTGCACCCTCAGGAGCACATCGATGATGTCTTCGTGGTGTGTTTCCTGAGCGGAGGCCGTCCTCCTGGTCTCCAGATGATTATCTATGGTGCGGCCCATGAACGCTAAGTAGACCTCTCGAAATGCCTCGGCTCTGCGCCTTGTGACGCTCAGAGCGCGTGCCAGCCTCGACGATGGGAACATGTCCGGCAAGGTGAATCCACTTACCAGCCGCACGGCCTCGTCGACGTGGCGGAGCAAGGTGTCATGCTCCGTGAACTGGCCACCCATGATTGTGTGCACCGTCGTGTCTGTCACGTACACTGCAAGCATTTGGCTCAGATTGATAAGCGGCTGATCCGACCCTGACGCAGCCGAGATGGACCGGATGAACCGGGCCGTCTCCTCCGCCCTGATTCCACTGAACGAACCGATGCGCTTGGCGCTCAGCAGCTCGAGGAAGCAGATCTTGCGCATCTGTCGCCAGTGGTCGCCGTATGGGGCGAAGACGATCCCCATTCCACGCTTGCTCAGCGCCTTCACGGACGAGCTCAGCGGCCTCGTGCAGAAGGCGGTGTCGTGCGTCTTCATGATCTCCGTGGCAGCCTCGGCGGTGGAGGCGACGATGACCGGGTTCGCACCGAACCTGAGGAGCATGAGGGGGCCATGGCGCCGCGATAGGTCTTGCAAGGCACGGTGAGGGAGGACACCGATCAGATGGTGGAGGCTGCCGATGATAGGGAGCTGCCATGGGCCAGGAGGGAGCCGAAGACCATTTTTGCCAGAGGCAAAGGAAGCCGCGTAGTCAGGGGCGGATTTACCGTATGGGCACCCAGGGCACGTGCCCGGGCTCAGTGCCGCCATGAAGATGAAGGTCAGCAAGCTTCTCTAGCGATGAAGAATGATGAGACAGAGAGAAACCCTCGTCTGAGCTGAAAAGGACGAGCTATTCTTCAATTGGGCTAGGTAGGCCGCTTCCTAGGTAGCTGCCTGGGCCTCGTTATTTAGCACCAGCCAGCAGGCTTGATACATTCTTGGGCCTCTCATTGGGTTACATAGAGCTATAGCGGTTAGTATTCGTGTTTGCTTCCTGGAGGGAGTGTCAGCTGTGTGCTGTGTCTCGGCATTGCTGAACGCCCTGCTGGCAGCTGGCTGTTAACAGTTTGCGGTTATAGTCGTCGAGATTATGTGAAGAAAATTCATGACTAACATACATCGGTGCTTCTAATCGAGAAAATGTTGCACGGTAGAATTATTTCTGGGTTAGCCAAATTTGTATCAATATGGGATAGTGTGATTTCTTTAGGGTGCCCACCCTCTGGTTTATTGCTAGGTCCGCCACTGCGCGTAGTAGAACCGAACAAGGTACACAAGAGGTACAAGAGCTAACAAGTAGTAGCAGTAAGCATCATTCTCCATTGTTGGATACTTGTGCTTGCTCTGAATCTGTGACTACCGGGGATTTATGGATGATTCAAGTCAATGCTAGCTTTGTTTTGTGTTTGTGGTTGCTTCTTGGTTGCTTCCTGATGCTGCTTTTAGAATATAATTAATGACGAATAGAGAAGTCAAGGCCGAACTCATGAGAAGTCAGACCATGGTACTCCCTTCCGTTCAAAATAATTGCCTAAACATAGATATTCATTCTTGGATAATTAATTTGAACTGAGTATTGATTGACTAGAGATGCTACTCTTAGTCTATCTGCTAGTAGTAAGTATACTAGTCAAGTGGCTGTCTCCGGCAAGAACGGTAAAGTCATCGTCGCTCCTTTTCTTCTACTGTACGTACTTCACAAGCTAATGTGAGAACGATATGCCGTCACTGTTATGCAAAACTGCTGCTTTACAGAATCACTAATTAAAGCACCTGCAGATCTAAATCTTCTTTGATTATGGTGCACCTAATGAATAAGGAATTTCTGCCAATGGATCAAATTTGCAGAATATATGCATCATCCAATTTTGCACGGACAAACATGAAGGAACGGTACAATCTATTCACCAAAAAAAAAAAAACTAATGATACTCTCACCGTTATCGACTGAAGAAACGACCAGGGGCGACAGAGGATCCTGATCTAGCCCGAGGCACAGCGAGTCTGTATCGAAGTCAGCCGGATACACCGGCAGCTGGACGGAGGGTGGAGATTACCTCTCAACCATCAATATTAGAGCAACTGAAGTCGCGGTCTCGACGGAACACTTCTTTGAGATACGTATTACTGCTAGAGGCGTGCTCGCACGTTGAATTGGCAAGTCTATGAGCAACTGGTGTTTAACTAGTAATATAGCCGTCGATTAATCCACTACCACAAGTGCTGAAAGGGCATCCGATAGTGTTCGCTGGCATACAACAGTTATAACACTTCCTTTGGACGCTAGATATTACTCTCTATGATCCTTTTTAATTGACTCGGATTTAGTAAAACTTTGTATTAGATCCAAGTCAATTAAAAATAACCGGAGGGAGTATTTCTCCTTTCCTTCGTAGTGACGTGCTTCATTTGTGTTACACACTTTGTATTTAGGTTGGTTATTTTGATACATGACTTCGTTAGATGTCTTTTATTAGGTATTGGTGCAAGGTCGGTGACTAACCATTATCCGATGCCATTTCATCTCCTTTTTGCAGTGTTCACCTAAGAAGATCAAGCTTGGGGAGTGAATCTTTTGGAAAGTTGCTAGCTTGAGAGAGCTCATATGAGAGAAGCTGCTGACCGAGAAAAATCTGCTAGAAAAATGATGGCTAGATAGAGCTCTGCTGGGAAGAAGTACGCCACCTAAAGTTGGCATTTTTTCTGAATTAGGGCTTATATTCATTAATAAATAAAGTTTTGGTTACAATCATGCTTGGTGTAAGCTCCATCACACAGGATGGAACATAACCTAGCAACACTTGCCCACTCAACACGCTGCAACCAATCTAGCAACTTCGTGAAGACAAGACCCCTAATACTTTTGCAAGATGTTACCGGCACGGTAGAAATGGTTTCCATTTCGTCAACCCTTGTACTTTTGTTTAGTGATCAACTGCCTAGGACCATTAATCTCTAGATCTGCACCCATCTTACCTAGTATGTCTGGGTGAAGGAGTACCATATGAAGCTGGTCATGGATGCACATATGCCAATGATTTTTCTATAGGCCATGACCCTAAGATGGGATCTTCCTGGACTCGAGATGCTTGGCTTTTCATGACGAAATTGTGTGCGATGGTACACCGAGCACACAGGGTCCTCTTGTGTGGGTAGACCCAAATATTTTGGATCAAAAGTTTCCCCTTGTACCTCTAAAATCTCACGCACCACATCCTGATATTCAGTTGGGCATGATTCGCTGAGTAGGATCTGGCACTTTGAATAGTTGTAGGACATATTTGACTCGATGTGCTTGCTCTTCGGTAGCACGAAAAAACAGAAGGGTATCGTCCGTGAAGAGAAGATTTGACGTACGATAGTGCAAGTTTTTAACAAAGATACCGGATAGAAGGAAGTAGTATTTTCGTCGACTAAAAAAGACGTTAGAAAAACAAAAATATAGGTACTCACCGTCTCGCTAAATAATTAACGTGATAAATTATTGCGGAAGCTGAATATTTCCACCAACAAATTACTACAAAAAAGTTACTATCATTTTTTAAAAAAAATTGAAAGATCGAGATGTCGCCTAGAGGAGGAGTGAATAGGCAATTAAAAAATCTTACGGATTGTCTTGTAAGAATGCGGAATTAAACTAACGTTTAGTCTACAAGCACAAACCCTAAATATGCTAAGCTCAACTAAGTGTAACAATAGCAACTAGAGCTAAGCAAGATATGCACAAGATATATGTAGCACAAGTGATAGCAAGATATATGTACTTCAAGCACGATGGCTATCACAAGGAAAGAGAGCTCGGGTATAGAAATAAACGAGGCACGCGGAGACGAGGATGTATTCCCGTGTTCCCTTCCTTTGCAAGAAGGTACGTCATGTTTGGAGGAGTGGAGGTTCCACGAAGGATTCCCCGCGCCACGAAGGCTCACCCTATTCTCCGAACCACACCCACGAAGGATAATGACCCTTTCCTTATGGTTTGATTTTCCTCCGCTCCGGAGATGGCAAGCTCCACAACCACTTCACAAGCTCCACGAAGGAGAAGCCCGGGCCTCTTCACAATCTTCTTGAAGAGATCACCGGAGCACCAACCACCAAGCCAACTAGGAGGTCTCCCTCCAAGAGTAACAAGCTCACGGTCTCTCACTCGAACTAATCGTGGTGGAGAGCTCAACACTATGCAATGATGCAAAGCAAGAACACTAGAGGTGTTCAAATCCTTCACACTCAAATCCCACCCAAACAACAAATGCTAGGATGAGATTGGAGAGGAAGAACAATGGGGAAAGTCAATAAAAGACTCTAAGATCTAGATCCCAAGAGTTTCCCTCACTTAGAGAAGAAATACTTTGGTGGAAGTGTAGATCTAGATCTCCTCTCTCAAATCCTCAAGAATGGGCAAGAATCATGGGGGGAATCAAGAGGGGAAGCAAGTTCTTCCAAGAGCAACAATGGAGGTGAAGAAAGGGGAAGAACTCATTTGCTCAAGGTGGAAGAAGGGCTATTTTAGCATGGGAGCAAATAAAACCGTTGGGGGGAAAAAGACAAAGGAAATAGGCAGAAAAACGGACCAGAAAATAGCCCCAGCCGGTGGCCCAGCCGGCTGACCGGAGCTGAGGCCGGACAGGCCGGTCAGCAACCCGGTCGGGCCAGCCCACCAGCCGGGCGGGGCAGAAGACGCACAGAGTGGCGAATAGCGCAGGCCGCGCGGGGGAGCAGACCGCGCCGGGTGGGCCGCGCGGGGCGGAGCGGGCCTCGCCAGGCAAGCAGGCCACGCCTGCAGCGCGTGGGCGGCGCATAGGCCAGCGGGCCGCGCGCCCGGTTGGGCCGAGGGCACGCCGGGCAGGCCGGCCGCAGCCGGGCCATGGGCCGGACCGGACCGGGGCAGCCACAGTAAGCGGCCCGGTCAGTGTCAGCGCCCGACCCGGCGTGGACCGGGCAGGCCGGCGGCTGGGCCGGTCAGGCCGGTTGGTCGGCCGGCCCCTTCTCTTCCTTTTTCCATTTTATTTTTGCTTTCTCCTTTTCTTTAATAACTAAAGCTCTCGAACTCCAATTCGAATGAAACCAGTTTTGTTTGGAAGATAACAACAAATGCTATCCTATGGAAAGTGCAAACTCAAAAATCTGTAGGAGGGGATTTTATCATGAATATAAAAGGTAGAACCTTATATCATGAATAACCGGTAAAATCACCCAACCTTGAAAACGCAATAGAAGATGCATGCGAACTCCGTTTTCGATGAACTTGGGCTTGTTGTAAAGCTAGCAACAAGCTCAAGAACCTCACACATAGAACCACCAAGAAGCAATAAGGATATGCAAAGTATGCAAATGGTTGAGCTCCCTAAGATGATGTGATCAAGTTACCCAACCGAATGCTCCTCTTGATAGTGCGGCTATTTATCCTACAATCCGGTCTCCCAACAACCACCTTGAGACCGGTAAAAGGAAAACCTAGCAAGGACATACCTTTGCCTTGCGCATCCCGCTTGATCTTGATGATAGCTCTTCACGCTCCACTCAAGCCGGAATGCCACACTTGATCATCGTCGCTTCGTGTAGACTCACAAACGCTCCCCCATACACCATGATGGGAAAGCTCTATTGATGCACATCTTCACATGTCCATTATCACCAAATGGACGGCAGGCTTCAAGCATGTGATTCACTTGAGATGCTCATCTTGAACTTGCCCGACTCAACCTTGTATCTTCTCATACTCTATCATACTATCTTGAGATGTATATAAAGAGTTCTTCACTTGGAATCAAGCTCTCAAGATCTTGATCATTCATTGTTTATCACATAAGATAGAGTATGGCTAATATTGAGTTCCACATAAGAACTTCATCTTCATTTCTTCTTCTTGATCATATCACATATATATCTTCAAAACGATAATCTTGATGCCAATACACAAGGTATATCTTTATCTTCATGGCATCCATACTTGAATCCAACATATGGAGTACAAGTAGTACCTATGGAATATTCCTTCATATAAACTCAATGAAAACATTAGTCCATAGGGGTTGTCATTAATTACCAAAACCACACATAGGGGCAATATACCCTTACAAAAATGAATATGATTTTTTCCTAAAAATATTTTGAAAAATAAATAAATAGAGCACTGTTCATGCGTATGAACAGTCTCCAAACGCATGAGGTTCAAGCAAAAGACTTTAGCTTTTATTGACAAAAACACCATGTAATCGTAGGTCTATAAAAAAGGATGAAACACCAGTAGCACTAAACAGTAGCTATGGTGTCTGGAATGGAAAAACGTGCACCGGTTGAAAGATTTGACGTACGATAGTGCAAGTTTTTAACAAAGATACCGGAAAGAAGGAAGTAGTATTTTCGTCGACTAAAAAAGACGTTAGAAAAACAAAAATATAGGTACTCATCTCCTCGCTAAATAATTAGTGTGATAAATTATTGTGGAAGCTGAATATTTCTACCGATAAATTACTACAAAAAAGTTACCATCAATTTTTTTTAAAGTGAATATGATTTTTTTCTAAAATCTGCTCCATCTGTTCCATTCTATAGTGCCTATAGTTTTTTGGCACAGAAATTAGCGCAAGAGTATTTTTTACACAAGATCCCTTGCTGAACGATTTGAGATCAATGTAAAATTTGGGAAATCCATATCTTCCTAACTTACCATAATAAATCCCACAAATCTCTCTTGTTGATTCTCCAAATATGTGCAGCCAAGTTCAATTAAGGAAAGTAAAACATTGCTGCCTAATTTTAAGAAATCGTTAGGCCATGCATTAGGAATCTCAATTAATTGTTTCCAATTTTGTATGAATTTTTTCTCACGCATGTTGTGCGGAAGCTGAACGGGGGAGGGGGTAATTAAAAAAAAGCCAAGCTACTACCTTATATTCTAAAACAAATACCAAAAATCTATAGGCATTATAGAAAGGAACGGAGAGAGTATTATATACTAAAAGCACAATACGGAGGTCTAAAATAGAGACACCACGTTAATCCACATCACATGAATTATTTGAACTGTTAGATCTATAACTTACGGACATGATTTAACAAAAGACTAATAATTACGTACGTAACTGGGTAACAATATTTGACACGTTTAATAGTAGGAATATATATGCGTCAAATATGGAAGGGAAATCACGTAACATGTATAACATGGAAAAAAAAGGAGTCCGGAGAAAAAAAAGAGCTTGGATAGAAGTATATCTCTAGAACTCTAGCTTTCCAATAAAATAAAAATTCTACGTTTATTAAATGTTAATTATTTGATTTAATAGTTGGATCTAAAATCTTACATCTATTCATCTATCTATCTATCTATCTATTATATACTAAAAGCATAATACGGAGGTCTAAAATAGTGATACCATCCACATCATCATAAATATTTTTAACTGTTACTCCCTCCGTTCCTTTTTAATTGACTCGGATTTAGTACAAATTTGTACTAAATTCGAGTCAATTAAAAAAGAACGGAGGGAGTAGATCTCTAATTTACGGTTAGCATTTAACGAAAAGTTACGTAAGTTTTTTATTCACCCAAACTGTTACGTGACAAAGAAAACGAAAAAATGTGACTCCCTACACTTGGAGTCTCCTTGCGTGCGTATGCATCTGACCGGAGATATTGCAAATTGCAAAAGAGAAAAAAAAACACGTACCCTAGCTGCAACCATTCTAAAGGGATTATTGTGAAAATAGAAACGCGTGGGAGACTAGCTACACCACGAGATCCATGCATGCACGTAGCCAGAGTATTGCTAAGAAAGAAAAAAAAAGGCATACACTGACGGCACAATATGCAAATGGTTGCACCGTAAAGATATAGCGATCAGTCTAATCGATAAATTTGGTTGCTATATATTTGCATCGATACAAATATGTCAATATAATCATTTACCGAAAGCATCAATGTTGTGTCAACAAAAAATATGTTTCAAATAGTAATAATAATGGGGGATTGAAATTGTTGTACCTACATAATTGTAATGAAGCAATAATGATGTGATCTACGCTGATTACAACATTATATAAAGAGAAAAAGGAAAATCATCCAACCGTTGATTTCACACACTTTTTAAAAATGATATATTATGATGTTAGACTTTTACAACTTTGTTGAAAAGAGTTATTATACCTTTGATCGGTTAAACCTATTTCTGCCTATGAGTGCATTTTTTTTGCGCCATCTGCGCATCCACTCATGCCCTAGCCTTGGCACATTGTGGTGTGACTTCCATCATGAGAAAATCATCGGGGCAACTATGGGCAAAACAGACTGCCAGCGACACAAAATCATCAAAGAAAATCAACCAGGCAACAATCCATAAGTATTCCTTGTGCCATCGTGGGAAATTAGCCAAACAAAGAATACACGTGCATCGACCTTTGATATGGATATGGTGAAAAAAATTGACCCTTCATGCAAAGTTGATGTCTCCACAAATTACAAGATTATAGAGATCTGAAGTCAGCGCAGGAATTATAAATTATGGAAAGAAAATTAAGATAATTTGAAGAGCTGAAGTTTGTGCGTACATAGTATATAAGTTTTTTGGAAATACTTTTATACTTGCACACATGGGTGTGGCGGTTTTCGTCACAGTCCGTTTTGCTTTGAGATTCGAATAAAAGGAGGAGCGAGAGCGCTACTTTTTCATCTACCACGGTGAGCGGGAATCTCGAAGAATAAATCAACGATGCGTAAACACCCACGTCCATGTGTGTTTGTACAAACTCCATTAATAAGTTTTCATTAAATATTAAGGTACATGTTTCAAGTAGATACCCCTGATGATTTCGTTCTCAAGTTTAGGTATTTATAGCCACGTTTTCTGATAGGATGTAAGAAAAAATACTTTTATTGCATGCCAATGCAAATTTTGATTCCAAGATTCAAAAATTTAGCCCCTAGAAGTAACTACATAAAGTCTCTCGCGGTGGGTAAAATATTGCAGTTAGTACTTTAATTTTCATTTGAATTAGCTTCCTCTTATTGTTTTTTGGTTATATCTAATATGTATATTTCAATTCGGAAAGTTTGTTAAATATTTAATTTCGCAGTCCTCGATTTATTTGGCCATTAGTACCAAATAATTTGATTGAATATTAAATATAGCTACAGATACATATACACTCTGATTCTATTAAGCTCCAAAATACATCCTCAGAAAGTGAGATGTCGAACATATCTATTTGGACCGATAATCAAAGATTTCCTATTTTAATAATAAGTTTGCATTACATTTATCACTCAAAATAATTTTACAAGAAGTCATAATTATTTTCATATGCATAGTTGCATTTGTTCAAAATCTAAATGCCTGATACGTCCCAAACGTATCTATAATTTCTTATGTTCCATGCTACTTTTATGATGATACTCACATGTTTTATACACATTATATGTCATATTTATGCATTTTCCGGCACTAACCTATTGACGAGATGCCGAAGAGCCATTTGCTGTTTTCTGCTGTTTTTGGTTTCAGAAATCCTAGTAAGGAAATATTCTCGGAATTGGACGAAATCAACGCCGAGGGTCCTATTTTTGCACAAAGTTTCCAGAAGACCGGAGGACTTACGAAGTGGGGCCACGAGGTGGCCAGACACCAGGGCGGCGCGGCCAGCAAGGGGCCCGCGCGGCCCTGTTGTATGGGGCCCCCGTGGCGCCTCTTGACCTGCCCTTCCGCCTACTTAAAGCCTCCGTCGCGAAACCCCAGTAGCGAGAGCCACGATACGGAAAACCTTCCAGAGACGCCGCCGCCGCCAATCCCATCTCGGGGGATTCGAGAGATCGCCTCCGGCACCCTGCCGGAGAGGGGAATCATCTCCCGGAGGTCTCTTCATCGCCATGATCGCCTCCGGATCGATGTGTGAGTAGTTCACCCCTGGACTATGGGTCCATAGCAGTAGCTAGATGGTCGTCTTCTCCCCATTGTGCTATCATGTTAGATCTTGTGAGCTGCCTATCATGATCAAGATCATCTATTTGTAATCCTTCATGTTGTGTTTGTTGGGATCCGATGAATATTGAATACTATGTCAAGTTGATTATCAATCTATCATATATGTTATTTATGTTCTTGCATGCTCTCCGTTGCTAGTAGAGGCTCTGGCCAAGTTGATACTTGTGACTCCAAGAGGGAGTATTTATGCTCGATAGTGGGTTCATGCCTCCATTAAATCCGGGACGAATGATGAAAAGTTCTAAGGTTGTGGATGTGCTCGTTGCCACTAGGGATAAAACATCGATGCTTTGTCTAAGGATATTTGTGTTGATTACATTACGCACCATACTTAATGCAATTGTCTCGTTGTTTACAACTTAATACCGGAGGGGTTCGGATGATAACCTCGAAGGTGGACTTTTTAGGCATAGATGCATGCTGGATAGCGGTCTATGTACTTTGTCGTAATGCCCCGATTAAATCTCATAGTAATCATCATGATATATGTATGTGCATTGTTATGCCTTCTTTATTTGTCAATTGCCCAACCGTAATTTGTTCACCCAACATCTGCTATCTTATGGGAGAGACACCGCTAGTGATCCGTGGACCCCGGTCCTATTCTTTACATCTGAAATACAAACTGCCGCAATTGTTCTTTACCGTTCTTCGCAAATAACCATCATCATCCACACTATACATCTAATCCTTTGTTTACAGCAAGCCGGTGAGATTGACAACCTCGCTCGTTACGTTGGGGCAAAGTTCTGTGATTGTGTTGTGCAGGTTCCACATTGGCGCCGAATCCCCGGTGTTGCGCCGCACTACACTCCTCCGCCATCAACCTTCAACGTGCTTCTTGACTCCTACCGGTTCGATAAACCTTGGTTTCTTACCGAGGGAAACTTGCTGCCGTACGCATCACACCTTCCACTTGGGGTTCCCAACGCGCGTGTGCTTTACGCGCCATCAAGCTAAATTTCCGGCGCCGTTGCCGGGGAGATCAAGACACGCCGCAAGGGGAGTCTCCACTTCCAATCTCTTTACTTTGTTTTTGTCTTGCTTTACTTTATTTTATTTACTACTTTGTTTGCTGCATTATATCAAAACACAAAAAAAATTAGTTGCTAGTTTTACTTTATTTACTGTCTTGTTCTCCATATTAAAAACACAAAAAAATTAGTTACTTGCATTTACTTTATTTATCTTTAGTTTATTTCATCATGTTTCCTCCTAAGTTCACTCTGAAAGACATACCGGTAGGACGAGGGTCTATAATTGGGAGAGATAATATAGAAGATTTTTTCACTCATGTTAGTACCGTTGAAGATTTTGAAGATAGACACTTGGTAGAACTTGCTCCTACTTATGAAATTGATGCTGCTTCTTTAGTTCGCATGTTGGAAACTAAATTTGTTAATCTCAATCCTATAATCCAACACATGTTTCTTACACTCGGTGATATGGAAGAGGGAGAAAAGAAATATTTTGTTTTAGAAACTCTTCTTAAAGAATTTGGTGGAGTAGCAAGAGAGGCTAGAAAGGTCTTTATTAAATATAAGATGCTTGGCTCTTATACCAACTTTGTTAGTAACTTTATAAAGGCATTAAGAAAGGAAGTCTTTAACCTTTGTGGTCACTAAAATCAGTCCAAAGTA